>NC_091549.1:46430798-46433298 GCF_042767895.1 Penaeus vannamei
GGGTAGACTCAAGGAAGTCGCTTTTCACTTGTTTTTCTCTCTTTCTTTCTTTCGTTTTCGCTTTCTTTTCCTTTTGTTTTTTTATTTCTTCTCCCTTTCCTTAATTTTTCTATTTCTTCTACTGTTTCTTTATTTCCTTTTTTTCAACTTCTCCTTTTTCTTCTTTTTGATTTTCTTCAATCATCTACTACTTCTTCTTCTTCCTATTCTTCTTCTCCCTCCTCGTCTTCCTCCTTTTCTTCTCTCTCCTCTTCAACCTCCCCTTCTTCTTCTTCTTCTTCTCTCTCCTGTTCAACCTCCCCCTCTTCTTCTTCTTCTCCTTCCTCTTCTTCATCCTCCTTCTCCTCTTTTTCTTTTCTTTCTCTTTTTCTCTCTTTCAAAATATAGATCGCCCGGCAAGGACTGGCTTCAATGCCTTACATATTGTATAATTCTACTTTTGGCGTGTTTGGTAAAATCGAAGCTGCAAATGAGAATTTTAATATTCAGGTGTCGGTTTTCATATTATAAGAGATGGGATGTGGAATACGCTTTTCTTTTTTCCTTTTAGTGTGTTTGCGCAAAAAAAGGGTGTCGGAGATCGGTGAAGTAAGAGTGGTCTGTGAATTCTCGTGTGAGTAGCTGTGTGTGGGGCTGACGTGTGATCGTTTGAATGTAGTCAATACCTACACACTCTCTAGCTATGTCTGGCTGGTTGGATATTTCTCTGTATGTATGTCTGTCTGTATGTATGTCTTTCTATCAGTATGTCTGTCTTTCTGTCTGTCTGTCTCTCTATCTCACAGACACACGCACACACACCTCTCCTCTGTCTTGATATATAAATTGCAATATTTTCCCGCTTCTCTCACTCTCTCCATATCTCTCCATCTTTCTCACTCTCTCTCTGTTTCCCTCTCTCCATCTCTCTCTCTCTCTCTCTTTCCCTCTCTCTTCTTCTCTCCATCTTTCTCTCTCTCTCTCTCTCTCTCTCTCTCCATCTCTCTTCTCCTCTCCTTCTTCTTCTCTCTCTCTTCTCTTTCCTCTTTCTTTCTTCTCTCCTTCTTCTTCACCTCTCTGTCTCTCTCAGACACACACAAATGCTCTCCCCCACCCCCTACCCCACACACGGCTACATAACACACCACTCTACCCCAATATACAAATTGCAATAGCTTCCCCCTCCCCCCCCCTCTCCCTCTGTGCGCGCCAGACACTATATCCCGAGCGCTGGTGATGCGGAGGTTGTCTTCGAATGGACCCCAGGTGCTTACCCCCCTCATTATAAGAATGTAGAGCCATTATCCCGGCCAGAGCAGCAGTTATGCGCTTTGTCCCCGCTAATATAGCCCACAACATGTCGCCGTTTCCTCCCCCTTTTCCCTGTTTGTTTATGTTCTCGGAGAGGTAATCTAAGAAAAGACAGCGGGGTTATTGAAAGGATGTTGTTGTTTGTTTTTGTCAGGGTTTTGTTGTTTTCGTTTCGGTGTTGTTCGGGGTGTTGATGTCTCTGGTTTACTAAGTTATCGTCATATTTTTTTTTTCCAAATTTGGTCTGTCTTGATTAAGTTCCTTTGATCTCGTTTTTTTTATGCATGTGCTCGGAGGCAACTTGAGTTCATTAGTCGGAAGATTAAAAAGACAACGTATTTTTAAAGTTCTAAAGACATGGTGTTCAGCGATGGTGTTCAGCGATGGTGTTCAGCGATGGTGTTCAGTGATCTCAGAGAACGATGACCTGTAATGTTACGTTTACAGGAAGGATTGGGGAGAGAAAGTAAGAATAATTCCTTCGTATATTGTCACCACAAGGCGAATAAGCAACAAAATATCGGCATACACAGACATCCACAAGCGTTCCGTGGATGTGGAAGAATAATTTTATTTCATTATTGATCATTTATATCAATTTTCGTTCTGTCTTGAATCACCCGATGTAAATCAACGTCGTATAACACAAACATACATACATGTGTTATACAAATATGCAAATGATATACACGTGTGACTGTAAGAGGCGTCTCATCACCTGACAAAAGTCATCAGGGCCCCGAGACTGCCAAAGATGCTGTAGATAAGGCCGTGCACGACGCTCGGTGATGAATATTTAGCGGGCAGGTGAGGCATGTTCTTCACCTGTACAGAGCTTTGCCGTCGACGTCTTGGTCCTCGTGACATCACGCTCCGGTCCGCTAATGAGCATGATTAGCATAGATATTCGCGGATTACACAGGTTCGTGTGAACTGTGTGTTGAACTTACGCTGTGTCCTGCTGGGCTGTTTGTGTGCGTGCGTGCGTGTGCGTGTGGGGAGGTTTTCCGATACCTGTACTTGTTTGGCTTGTGATCGGCGACTCATGGAGAGGAGGCGGTTAAACACTCCGTGGTGTTTGCAGGGTCCATGGGTTGGGAGGGAGAAAAGGAGGGAGGGAGGGAGGGAGGAAGGGAGGAAGGGAGGAAGAGAGGGAGGGAGGGAGTGAGGGAGTGAGTGAGGGAGGGAGAGTGGGAGAGAGGGAGGGAGA
>NC_091549.1:46438298-46445798 GCF_042767895.1 Penaeus vannamei
GGGAGAAAAAGAGAGAGGGAGGAGGAATAAGAAGGAGAAAGGGGGATTGGAGAAAAAGAGAGAGGGAGAATGGAGAGAATGAGAGAGGGAGGAGAGAGAAAGAAAGAGAGAGAGAGGTAGAGAGGCTCGAAGGAAGGAAAGACAGAAGGACGAGAGACAAAAAGAAAAAAAGAAAAGCGAATGAACCAAAGAGAGAAGGAGAGAAAAGGAAGAAGAAAAGAGAGAGACACACAGGGAAAAGAAGACCTCCCCTCCTCTCCTCCTCCCTTCCTCCCTGCCTTCCACCCCCTCCTCCCCTCCTTCCACCCCCTTGACCGACCCTCCCCCCCTCCTCCCCTCCTTCCCCCCCTTCCACCCCCTCCTCGCCCCCTCCTCCCCTCCCTTCCACCCCCTCCTTCCCCTCCTTCCACCCCCTCCTTCCACCCCCTTGACCGAGATCCCTCCTCCCCTCCTTCCACCCCCCTCCTTCCTTCCCTTCCACCCCCTCCTCCCCTCCCTTCCACCCCCTCCTTCCCCTCCTTCCACCCCCTCCTCACCCCACCCCCTCCTTCCCTCCCTCCCCCAGCGTCTCAAAACCGATTGGTAACGCCAGTAATCAAATTTTGGTTACGGGTAATGCGATTATCAGATGGGCGGACTTGCTGTTGTAGGGGCTTGGGAATGGGCGCGGTTTTTGTGGGGGGGGGGGGGGAGGAGGGGGAGAGAGGTCCTTGGGGGAGGGGGGGAGGGGCGGGAGGGGAGATAGGAGGGGAGGAGGGGGGGGAGGTCCTTGGGGGAGGGGGAGAGTGGTCCTTGGGGGTGGGTGGGAGGGGGGAGAGGTCCTTGGGGGAGGGGGAGGGATGGGCGGGAGGGGAGATAGAGGGGCGGGAGTGGGGGGAGGTTTCCTTGGGGGGAGGAGCGGGAGGGGGGAGAGTGTCCTTGGGGTGGGAGGGGGTGGAAGGGGGGGAAGAAGGTCCTTGGGGGGAGGGCGGGAAGGGGGAGAGGTCCTTGGGGTGGGGGGGTGGGGTGGGGGGGAGGTCCTTGAGGGGAGGGGGGGAGGTCCTTGGGGGGAGGGGCGGGAGGGGGGGAGGTCCTTGGGGGGAGGGGCGGGAGGGGGGGAGGTCCTTGGGGGGAGGGTTGGGAGGGGGGGAGGTCCTTGAGGGGAGGAGGTGTCCTTGGGGGGAGGGGCGGGAGGGGGAGAGGTCCTTGGGGGTAGGGGCGGGAGGGGGGGAGGTCCTTGAGGGAGGGACGGGAGGGGGGAGGTCCTTAGGGGGAGGGGCGGGGAGGGGGGAGAGGGAGGGAAGGGGGGGGTGTTTTGCGGGTGCGCGCGCGTGTGGTGTTGGTGATGTTGTAGGTGTGTTGCAGGTTGTGGTATGTTATTATTCATTTTTCTTATTATTATTTCTATTATCCTTATTATCCTCATTCTTGCTACTACTACTACTACTTCTAGTACCAGTACTACAGTAACTATCGTCATAATTATCTTTGTTATCATCATTATTATCAATATCATTGTTATTATCATCACGATTCTTATTATCATTGTTATCATTATAATAACAATTATAATAATTGCTGTTGTTATTACCATTATCATTATCATTTTCATTATCATTACAATTATTACTAGTATTATTATTGTTATAATTATTATTATTGTTATTATGATTTTTATCATTATTATTATTATTATTATTATCATTGTTATAATGATAATAATAATAATAATAATGATAATAATAATAATAATAATAATAATAATAATAATGATAATAATAATAATAATAATAATGATAATAATGATAATAATAATAATAATGATAATAATAATTATTATTATTATTATTATCATTATTATTATTATCATTATTATTATTATTGTTGCTGTTGTTGTTTTTATTATTATCATTATTATTATTAGTAGTAGTAGTATTGCCATCATTATCATTATTGCTCTCATCATCATTATCATAATTATCACTATCATTATTGTCATTAACATGATTATTATTATCATAATTATCATGTTATCACTATAATTACTATAACGATAATTATTTTTATCATTGTCATCATTATCATAATCAGTATCATCATTATCATTGTTATTTTTATTATTATCAATATCATGATTATTGTTATTGTTATTATTATTATCACTATCATTATCATTATGATAATGATGATTATCATTGTAATCATTATCATTTTCATTATAGTTATCATTGTTATTATAATCATTATCATTATTGTTATCATTATTATTGTTACAATATTATTATTATTTTCATTATCATTATTATTATTATCATCATTATCCTCATTATGAATGTCATTGTTATAATTGTTATCATCATTAATATCATCATTATTATCATCACCATTATCATTGTTATTGCCATTATAGTTATTGTAGTCAATATCATTATCATTTTAGTGATATTATTGTTATTGTCATTATTATTATTTTCTTTATTATCATCAATGTTATGATCATCATTATCATTAATAGTAATATTGTTATGATTCTTATCATTATTACTGTTATCATCCTTATCAAAATCATTGTCATTATTTTGTTATCATTATCTTTATCATTATTATTATCACTGTTATGATGATGATTGTGATTCTTATTATCATTATTATTATAAAAATTAATATCATTACTATGATTGTTATTTTTATCATGATTATAATAATCATTATCATTACTATCATTATTGAATTATTATGATCGTTTTCATTGTCATTATTATTATTATCATCATTATCATTATTATTTTTCTTATCATCCTCATTTTATTGTTGCTAATATCATTATCATTATTGTTATCATTATTGTTATTGCTACTGATTTTACTGATACCATTTTTATCACCTTTACCAATATGATTTCAGAAGGAAGGATAAAAAGTGACGGATGAAAATGTACAGATCAACCCCCAAGCCATACAAGAGCATTAATAATCGTAAAAATAGAATCATATTATAAAGAGGATAATAACTAATGTATCAGTCCATGTTCCGTCAAAACCTAAGTATAAATCTCATCTATGCGTTACGTCCGACAGACACACACACATTCATGCATAATTCATTGCTCTACATCCTCGCTAATCTTCTTAACTGCTTCGAGAGCTTCGAGCAATTCTGCTTTGAAAGTCAATCATCTTTCGGTAGAAGGGCATTGAAAAGGAAGACGGATAAAAGAGGAGATAGACAAGGCCGATAGAGAGATGAGAGGTGGGTGAAGAAGAGATGAGGATGAGGACCGGGTACGAGGATGAGGGGGTGGATGAGGCGAGTCGTTCGTCGCTGTGGGTGAATGAAGCCCCGAAGCAGGAATTCGAAGCACTCTGAATGGCTGGCGCTCTGGAATGCCGGATAAATGGAGTATTCGGGTTTGTGAATGAGTCGGTCTTTTGGGTGATGCGAAATAGCATTAATGTGATGAATGGAGGTGTAATGATTAATGTAGTAGGATATGACTGAATCTGTTTAGTGATGATTAAAGTTATTGTCCCAAAGACAAAGGAAAAAGAGATAATTGTTATATTGACTAGCCATTTTATTTCATTTTATTAAACTGACTAGCCACTCGAAGAGATATTGAATTATTTTATTTTGTAGGAAAATTCATGCACGAAATAAATAGGTGTCATACAGACGGGAAATTGAGAATGAAAAGAAACGATGAAAGAAATATAGATAAAGTCTTAGCAATTATAGACGTAAAATAAGTACTTATATAAGTAACCAAATAACCTCATCTCCCGAAAACGAGGAAAAATAAAAGTAATGATAATAATGATAACAATAATGATAATAATAATAATAATAATAATAATAATAATAATAATAATAATAATAATAATAATAATAATAATAATGATAACGACATAATAATGATAATAGTAACGATAACAATAATGATAATAGTAACGATAACAATAATGATAATGACATTGATAACAATGATAATAGTAATGATGAGAATAATTATAATAATAAAAATAGTGATACTACTAGTAATAATAGTTATGATATTGATTTTAATAAAGATGATGATAATAATGATAATGATGGCGATGATGATAATAACAATAATAGTAATGATAATGATAATAACAACAATAGTAATGACAATAATGAATACAAAATTCCCAAGAAAACGTTCTATAATATACATTATGTATTTCCTATATTTAACTGCAGTTAACGAAGATGTTCATACCATTAATACAACTACAAACTCATACTGGTTAAACTATATCCAATGAATGTGATCTGGAAAATGATTTTAAGATATAAAAATGCGATGACCACGTGATGTCTCTGAAGTCATCATAGTTATCAAGGAATTAATGCTAACAGGAAATTAAACGATTTGGAAATGTACATGGGAATAAAAATTGTAAATTGATCCAGTATTGACGGAAGAAAAATAATATGAATGATCTTATGGTCTAAAATACCTTTTAGTACAAATATATGTATATTCTTAAATGCTTTTATCTGAGGAACGTTATTCTGGTTAAAAGGTGGAAGAGAAATCAAAATGTGGTTTTCTGTGATCTTTCAGAATATAACAAATCACAGATGCAAAATTCCGTACATATTATATCTACAAAACCCTGTCGTATGCTGTGATTGTTAATTACGTCTTACCTGACCATAAGTTCCTTTGTCTTCATGTTTCCTGTTATCATCGTTAGTAATATTGTTATAACCATCATTATAATCATCTTTAATTACTGTTATAATCATCACTGCTGTCATTTTCATTATCATTGCAATGTTCCATTCCAACAATTCCTTTTTTCAACATCATTTCCCTCTGTCGTTGTCATCGTCTCGTCAATCCGCAATCATTTTTATTTCTATTGATATCCTAAATACGGTTCCGATAAACTAAAATCGGATTCCTTTTTTCCTCCTCTAAGGACCAGCGACGCACAACGCCTAATAATAAGCAAAACGAACTTCGAGCGGAAACCGGAAATCGTCACCGCCCATCAAAGACACCTGCGACTCACCTTTCATCGAAGTTCGGACGAAAGCGCAATTTAAGATCCCGGCAGCGTCGTACACAGCGAAGCCCAACGCCCGAAAATCACACTCGAACGGACAGGGAAAATAAACCAGAGACGGTGCAAGGATCTTTTACCCTCGCCTCTGCGCCCCCTCGACGAATTTATCTCTCCAAGTCCTGTAGATCTGGACGCAAGAGTGTAGAATTAGAGAATGTGAAGTGTGAATGGAGAGGGGAGAGCGTGAGGGGTGAGGGCAGAGGGTAACAGGAAAGATATAAGGTGCAGTCAAGACGAGAGGGGACTGAAGAACCCTCGCTCTATTTACGTGGGGGAAAAATAAGCACGTGAATTATTCTCGTATCGTAATGGTACATAGGATAATACGATTGTACGATATAATCAAGCGAGGTTTATGACCGAATATCACGAATCGAAAGCATCTACTGGACCGAGATGTCAGAGAAGGAACCCCTTAACCATGGCCAGGAAAAGATAATGTTTATTTCATGTACGAAAGGATTTTCTTCCACGTCTTCCGGAAGAAGAACAAATCACAAGATCCAGCGAAGGGGAGACCATATAAGAGAGAAAGAACATAAGGAGAAGGAGAAGTTCCTGGGATGAAATGCAGGAGGGGGTTGCCAGGGAAGTGTGGAGAAAGGAATGCTGAAGAGGGAGGGAAAAGTCGGTAAATGTAGGGAGGAGAGAGAGGGAGAGGGAGAGGGGAAATGGGAGGGGATGGAGAGAGGATGGGAGGGGAGGGAGAGGCGGAGGGAGAGGGGAGGGAGAGGGGAGGGAGAGAGAGAGAGAGAGAGAGAGAGAGAGAGAGAGAGAGAGAGAGAGAGAGAGAGAGAGAGAGAGAGAGAGAGAGAGAGAGAGAGAGAGAGAGAGAGAGAGACTGAGATAATACTGAAAGATCATAACAAAAATGGAGGCAAGATAAAGTGTACAATAGAAGACTCAAGATTCGGAAGATGGAATGAGAGAAAAGGGTGAAGGAGAAAGAAAGAGAATAGATAAAACAAGAAAAAAGAGAAACAGCAGAAAAAGAATGCTAAATGTAAGACATGCATTAAGGTAAATAAGAAGTGAAATAAAGTAGATAAAGAAAAAAGAAGCTTAACAAAATGTGATGAAGATATACTAGATATACGATAAAGGTAAGAACAAGGGGAAAGAAAAATACAACGGAGATAAAATTGTTTTTTGAAAAAATGAAGAACGAAGAACGAAAGCGAAAGAGAGACAAGAAATGAAGAAGAAAAAAATGAAACGATACAGAGAGAAGAAGGGGAAACGAAAATACAATTCGGGGATAAAAAAAAAAAAAAAATGCGAGAGAGGGAGCGAGAATGGAGAAGAAAGGAAGAGGAAGAGAGAGAAGGGAAGAAATATGACAAGACATTTTTTCTGTCAAGGTGAAGATGCACTTGACATGTTGATGGTGATGAGAAGATGACAGGTAGGTGATGAGGATGACACGATGATTGACAGGTAGGTGATGAGGATGACACGATGATTGACAGGTAGGTGATGAGGATGACACGATGATTGACAGGTAGGTGATGAGGATGACACGATGATTGACAGGAAGGTGATGAGGATGACACGATGATTGACAAGTAGGTGATAAGGATGACACGATGCTTGACAGGTAAGTGATGATAATGATCTGATAAGTGATCGGTTGGTGATGATAATGATGTGATAAATGACCCGTAAGTGGTGATAGATAGTCTGAGATTGATGGTAATTAGTAACCGCGCTTAATGATGATAATTATTTAAGATATAACGATGTTAAAAGCGTTGTAGGCCTACATGTTTTATTCAATTAATAATTTATCAAAAAATAATTAATAAAAAGATATAGTATACAATTTATAGATGATTTACAGTTATAATCTTAAGTAAATAGGATGAGAATAGGAAAAAAAGAAGAAGAGGAAGATGTATGAAGCGAAGAGAGTGGATGGAGAGGGGAGCGAAGAAGTGCAGAATAAATAGAGAGAAAAGACATAGACGAAGACGAGGAAGAAGAGATATGACTCGAAAAGGAGAAGGGGAAGGAGGAAAAAGAAGATGAAGTAGGAAGGAAGCAGAAGAGAAAAGAATGAAGTAAGAGAGATAAGTAATTGAAAGAGGAGAGAAGACAGACAAGAAGACGTGAAAAAAAGACACAGAAAGGGGACGAAGTAAGAGAGAGAAAGAATTCGAAACGGAATACAAAGAAGAGAGGGAGGAAGAAGAAACGGAAGAGGCAAGAGACGAGGAGAAAGGGGGGGGGGCGGTAACGAAATCACAGGAGAGGCGCGTGGGCGGGTCTTCTTACGTGCAGGAGGGCAGGGAAGGCGTCAGGGGCCATAACACAGCGAAGGCGTCACAGGGCGAGCAGACCGGGCCACTCGGGAGAAAGGGCCCGACTTCGCAAATCTATCTATCCAAAAAGGCGAGCATCACATCATGTACGTTGCAGAATGGAC
>NC_091549.1:46480798-46493298 GCF_042767895.1 Penaeus vannamei
GATATATGTTTTCTGAGTTATAACGAACATAATATTCCTGAAATGCCCTACCTAAAGCATGTTTTCTAGCCTAGCCTCTCCGCCCGTGGTGACTGAGGTCGGGTCACTCGGCGGGTAATAACCGTCTGCCTCGTCCAACACGCATCCACAGGCCTAGGAAATCGTCAATGGCCACTTCGTGTCGGGTCGTCGTGCGAAGGAGAGTCACGCAAGGAGGGTCGTGGATACTTTATACATATCCGTGGGCTGTAATCTCGATCTGCGGAGGTACCGGCGTGTTGCTCTCCCTCGCTCGACGTCGATATATCGCTCTTCGGACGTCGACGCCACGAAACGCGGGAATACACCTCGGCAGGATGCGAGCGCGGCGCCATCTATTTGTTGCGGACAGAAGCTCGTTGCGCGCGTTGTTTTCTTAATTAGAATATTCTCGTCATATCCTCGAGCTTGTGCAAAATATTTACCGTAGCCAGGGTAGCAAAATCTCCCTAATGGCCATAGTTTCCCCTTACTAACAATCTCCTCTATGCAAATGAGAGAAAAAAGGAAGAAATATCAGCCAATGGAAAATCCAAACCAGTCTCATATTTCGATGGGGGGAGGGGGAGGGAGGAGGGATGGCGGGGGGTTATGGTAAAAGCTTGAAGGGGAGAAATTAGAAGAAGAGGGGAGGTAAAAGGGGAAGAGAGAGAGAGAAGCGAAGGGATGAAGGGAGAGGGGGGAGAGAGGGGGAGGAGGAGGACGAGGGGAAGAGAAGGAAGAGGGGAAAACCGAAGCTATTATGTTCGGCTGCGATCGGCAGTGTTGTAGTCCCGGAGTCCAATCGCTCGCCCTTTTTCCCTCCGTCTCCCTCGCTCTAAACCGATGCTCCTCGTTGTTAGGTTTAAGTGGCGGGAGCTGTGTTAGGGTGAGCGATAGAGTGCCGAGGGAACTTGCTACGCGCTCGGCTTCATTGCTCCACGAATCGTATTTTTTGACACGGGGTTGAAAAAAAAAAAAAAAAAAATACGGATAGACCCATACCAACCCTAATCATCCCAGTATTTCCTCGCAAAATACGGAGGAAATATCTGCTTGTGGCGGATTAGAAAAAAATAGGGGAAATGCAGTGTATCTGAGAGCTCATTCATCACAAAAAACTGGAAATTAAAAGGGAGAAAGGAAGCAGAAAAACAATGAAGAGGAACGGATGAGAATGAAACAAAAGCCGTCAACCTTGATGATTTCCGAAGAGTTGACAGGAGAGAAAGAGAGCGATGGAGAAACGCAGAGAAATGGAGGAAGAGGTGAGAGAGGAAGAGAAAGGCATTGGAAAAGTGAGACAAAGAGTTTGAAAATGAAAAGAAAGAGACCAGAGGGAGAAGGTGGGAGGAGAGAACAGATATTTGATAGATGGATTGGAAGATATATGTATATGTAAACGTACATACATACACACACACACACACACACACACACACACACACACACACACACACACACACACATATATATTTATATATATATATGTATATATATATATATATATATATATATATATATATATATATATATATATATATATATATCTACTATATACCCATGAAGACGCAAACATAGATAGATAGAGAAAAAGAAAGAGAAAGAGAAGGAAGAAGGAAATGGAACGAAAACGAGAGAGAAAAATAGAGTGAGAGAAAGTGACACGCAAACATAGATATATATATAGACAGAAAATTAGATGGATACCTAGATAGTTAGAAACCTAGATGGATAGATACCTAGATAGATAGATAAATAGATGACAAATGGATATTTAGATAGAAAGATGGATATTTAGATAGAGAGATGTATAGATGAATAGAAAGATAGATACTTGAATAGATACCTAGTTAGATAGATAGTTACCTAGATAGTTAGATAAATAGATAGATAGATAGATAGATAAATAGATAGATAGAGAGATAGATACCTAGATAGAGATAGATAGATACCTAGATAGATAGAGATAGATAGATAGACACAGACAAACAAACGGACAGATAGTCAAATAGACAGACAGATAGGTAGACAGAAAGGTTACATGATACTAAAAATGACTGGATACGGGAACCAGCCGCTGTCCCGCCGTACGAACAAGCGAGTGGAAGGCATCCGAGTGGAATGGATAACACGACGCGAATGGAGAACAACACGGGAGTGGGATAACGATCTGCAAGAACAGTTTAATGGTCGAGTGAACATCATTCGGTGTACGGTTAAAGCAGCGCCATTATGGGGGAATTTGGGGAACTTAGGGGAGAATGGGAGGGGGTTGGGGAGGAAAGGGGAAATGGGATGGGAGGGTGGAAGGGGGTTGGGGAGGAGGAGGGGATATGGGGGGGAGTTGGGAGGAGGAGGAGAAATGGGGGGGTTGGGGAGGCGGAAATGGGAAGGGGTTGGGGAGGGGGAATTTGGGGAACTTAGGGAGAACGGGAAGGGGGGAAGGGGTTTGGGAGGCGGAGGTGAAAGGGAGGGGTTGGAGAAGGAAGGGGGGAAATGGGAGGGTTGGAGAGGGAAGGGGGGGAAATGGGAGGGGGTTGGGGAGGGGGAGAATATGGAGTGGGTTGGGGAGAGAAGGGGGAATATGAGGGGGTTTGGGAAGGAGGAGGGGAAAGGGGAGGGGTTGGAGGGAATGGGGGAAAGAGGAGGGGGTTGGGGGAAGGGGAAATGGGAAATTGGAGGCGGTTGGGGAGGAGGGACGTGAGAGGGAAGATAGGGTTGAAATGGGAGGGGTTGAGGCGTAGGAGAATGATGGGAGGGGTTGGGGAGGAGGGGAAAGTGTGTGGATTGAGGGGAATTAGGGATGGGGTGGAGGGAAGGGGAAATGGGAGGGGGATTGGGAGGAGGGGAATATGGGAAGGGAAGAGGATATTGGATGGGAAAAGGAGGGGGTTGTGGAAAGGGAAAATGGGGGTAGTTGGGGAGGGAAAGAGGGAAATGGGAGGGGGTTGGGGGAGGGAAAACAGGGAATGGGAGGGGGTTGGGGAGGAGGGGGAAGTTGGAGGGGTTGGAGAGAGGGAAATGGGGGGTTGGGGATGAAGGGGAAATGGGAGGGGTTGGGGAGAAAAGAGGGAAATGGGAGGGGGTTGGGAGGGATGGGGAAGGGGAAACGGGAGGAGGAGGAGAAACGGGAGGGGGAGAGAAAAACAGGAAGGAGGAAGGGGGAGGGATATAGAATGGGAGAGAAGGGGAAGGGGAAGGGGTAAACTAGGGAAGAGGGAGGGGGAAAACGGGAGGGGAGGGGGAATATGAAGGGTAGGGGAGGAGGAGTTGGAGGGAGGGGGGGGAGGGAAAAGGATTACCGTTATGATACTTGATAGATAGATACTGTTTGTTTACGGAATCCGGTTTTATATACCGTGCTTAAAAGGATGAGGAAGAAGGGGAAGGAGGAAGGGGGGAGAAAATGAGAGAGAGAGAAAGAGGGGGAGGGAGGAAGGGAGGGAGGGAGAAAATGAGGAGAGAAGGAGGAGAGGAGAGGGAGGGAGAAAATGAGAGAGAGAAGGAGGGAGAGATGGAGGGAGGGAGAGAGAGAGAGAGAGAGAGAGAGAGAGAGAGAGAGAGAGAGAGAGAGAGAGAGAGAGAGAGAGAGAGAGAGAGAGAGAGAGAGAGAGAGAGAGAGAGAAAGAGAAAGGGAAAGAGAAAGAGAGATAATAAAAGGATAAAAAGAAATACGAAGAACAAAAACAGAAATGAAGAAGAAAACAAAAAAAGATTAAGACGAGAAAGGAGAAGAGAAAGAGAGAAAAAAGAAGAAGAATAGGGGAAGAGAGAACACGGAGCACAAGAACGGCAGTGTTTCCAGGCCTAAAACACCTTTCGGGGGTTCCCCTTCGCCGGCCCAGCGGGAAACACCTGAGTGACGGAGAGCGCACCTGGCCGTTACATAAAAAAAGAGAGAGAGAAAGAAAGAAAGAGAGAGAGAGAGAGAGAGAGAAAGAGAGAGAGAGAGAGAGAGAGAGAGAGAGAGAGAGAGAGAGAGAGAGAGAGAGAGAGAGAGAGAGAGAGAGAGAGAGAGAGAGAGAGAGAGGAGGGAGGAAGGGAGGGAAGGATAGAGAAAAGATGGATGCGGAGAGAGAGAGAGAGAGAGAGAGAGAGAGAGAGAGAGAGAGAGAGAGAGAGAGAGAGAGAGAGAAAGAGAGAGATAGAGATAGAGAGAGTGAGATAGATAGAGAGAGAGAGAGAGAGAGAGAGAAAGAGAGAGAAAGAGAGAGAAAGAGAGAGAAGAGAGAGAGAGAGAGAGAGAGAGAGAGAGAGAGAGAGAGAGAGAGAGAGAGAGAGAGAAAAAGAAAGAAAGAGAGGAGGGAGGGAGGAAGGGAAGGAAAGATAGAGAAAAGATGGATGGGGAGAGAGCGAGAGAGAGAGAGAGTAAGAGAGAGTAAGAGAGATAAAAAGAGATAGAGAGAGAGAAAGAGATCGAAAGAAAGAAATAAAGAGAGAGAGAGAGAAAGAAAGAAAGAAAGAAAGAGAGAGAAAGATCACACCTCACATCAAAGAGAGGCATCGCATGGGGGCACCATTATCACCTCAAAACTTCAAAAAAAAAAAAAAAAAAAAAAAAAAAACACGAAAACGAGGACAGCCGAAACGCTCACCACCGGCCCGAAGAAACAATAAGGCCCTATCGTATGTATAGTGGAGGAGTCCCGGATCTATTTTTCAAAGGTAGCTCTGTGTGTTCGTCTGTAATGGAATAAACAATGTCGAATCGATACACTACCTGCGCTGACGGCCCGCTGACCCGACGGGACGGAGCACGCGGTCGAGGGAGGGGGGGAGGGGGGGGGGGGGGGGAGGGGGGAAGTAGGGAGGGGGAGATAGGGAGGGGGAGAGGAGGAGGGAGAGGGGGAAGGGGGAGGGAATGAGAGATAGGGGAGGAGGAGGGGTTGAGGGGAGAGGGGGAAGGGGGAGGGAATGGGAGATGGGGAGGAAGGTGGAGGGGGTTGAGGGGAGGAGGGGGAAGGGGAAATGGGGAGGAGGGGGAGGGAGGGGGAGATGGGGAGAGGGGGAGGGGGGAAGAGGAGGGGGAGGGAATGGGAGATGGGGAGGGGGAGAGAGGGGAAGGGTGGAGGGGAAGGGGAGGAGGGGAAGGGGAGATGGGGGGGGGGAGAGGAGGAGGGAGGGGTAGGGAGGGGGGATAAGGGGAGAGGGAGGGGTTGAGGGAAGATGGGAGGGGGATAGAGAGGGGATGGGGAGTATTCAGAGAGGGGGAAGGGAAGAGAGAGGGGAAGAAGGTAGGAGGGGGTGGGGGATGAGAGGGAGATGGAGATGGGAGGGGATAGAGAGGGGATGGGGGGAGTATTAGGAGAAGGGGAAGGGAAGTGGGGAGGGAGAGAGAGGAAGAGAGGAGGAGGAGGGGGATGAGATGAGGAGGGAGATGGGGAGAGAGGGGGAAGTGGAGTATATGAATAGGGGGAAGGAAAAAAAAGGGGAAGGAGTGGGGAAGGGGGTAGAGGAGGGGTGTTCGGAGAGAGGAGGGAGATGGGAGTTTTCGGAAACCGGGGAGGGGGGTAGGGGAAGAGGAAGGACGTGGGGAGCAGAGATCAGAAAAGGAACGTGCAGAGAAGGAGGGGAAGGAGAGGAAGGACGAAGAAAAGGAGGGGTAGGAGACAAGGGGAGTAGGAGATACGGAGAGGGGAATAGCAAGGGGGAAATAACCAGGAAGCGAGGGGAAAGGGGGGGAGATACGGTGCGGGGAGAGAAATGAAAGGAAATAGAGAGGGAAAAGGATGATAAGAGATCCGGAGACACGAAGAGGGGAAAAGAAGAGAGAGAAAGGGGGACAGAGGAAGCGAGGGGATGAACGGAGAGAAGGGGAGAGAGGAAGAGGGGAAACCGCAGATATTACGCTCGACTGGGATAAACGAAATATAGGAGAAAATAGGCAACGGGAATAAAGGAAAAGCAGAGAAAAAAACGATAGGAGATACAACGAAAGGGGAATACGATAAAGAAGGGATGGGAGAGAATGGGAGAAAACAAGAAAAGAGAAAGAGAAGAAGAGAGAGAAAGAAGGAGATAGAGGGAAAAGAAGATGATATGTGACAAAAGAGAAAACAAATAGACAAATAAAAGGCCGAATAGAGAAAATAATAATAATAAATAATAATAATAATAAAAATAAAATAATAATAAGCAGGTTTTCGTGTCATGCAGATAAAAATAGCATCATGCACTCCTCACTCTGGAGAAACCATGATTCAATTAGATCTTTAAGGACCACCTGTATCAAGCGGTCACTGTATCTCGTGTTCTTCCTGTACCTAATTTGGACGTTGCTATAACTTCACTAGAGAATTAGATCTTCCCTCTTATTCCATCTGACCAATTCTCTTTCGCGACGAAATAAATCCCGTTTTATTCAACTACCTCTTTGTTCCATCTCTTCCCATGGTATTTCGAGCGAGGATTCGTTGATTCGTATGCCTCTTAAGGGGGTGTCACACAAGTACAATTCCCGTGGTTCTTTGACGTTTTCGTGTTTTTTTTCCTCGCTACCGCTTGTATTTTGGGTGAATGCGATGAGTTCCAGTCAAACGATAATTATCGTTTTCGCTGAACCCATCTTTCTGTGTTTAGAATTTTGGTCGGACTGTTTCCGTGGTTCTCATCGCTAGTGTGACTGCGCGAGCGAAAATGGCCACGATTTCCGTGGTGCCAGCGGAAAAAGTAATGCGGAAAAAGTGCTAGTGTGACACGGCCTTTAGTCGGGTAGGATTCAGGGGCATACGAGGAGGATCTTAGTTATTATTATTTGTTAGGTTTTAAGGATCGAGGATCCTACACCTGGTAGTGATGAGTTCTGATGGGTCACTGTTGCTAGCTTTATTCCAAGAGATAGAGAGAGAGAGAGGGGTGGGGGAAGAGAGAGAGAGAGAGAGAGAGAGAGAGACAGAGAGAGAGAGAGAGAGAGAGAGAGAGAGAGAGAGAGAGAGAGAGAGAGAGAGAGAGAGAGAGAGAGTGAGAGAGAGATTTGGATTTGATTTTTGAAAAACATTTATTTACAGAGCAGTTTACATGCTCCTGTAAAAAGCCAGGTGAAAGATGGCCGAGCATCTACCCAATCTGGCTGAACTTATACTGACTTATAGGGCCAAAGTCAAACATTAAGTATACATGCTCTTGAGAAGGGCTGCACCTTAGTGCTCACCTTATTTGTTATGCCATCTATGTAATAACAGAAAAAACACATATACACGATTTTACATTAAATGAACAATGTTTCAGTAATTTCTTGATATTCCATTGTGTAAGGTACACTTAAAGTCACTAGTGGGCCACTCATTTGTCACCTGATTTTCAATTTCTACAGGTTGTAGAAGGGTAAACCGTTGTCCAAAGAGCACTGAAAACATTTTTTCCTGGAATTGTAATTGTTGAGCAAATTGTTGCTGCATCATGAGCATCATTTGTTCTATTTTCTGCATCAGCATTTGCAGTAGGTCCTGTCTTCCCTGTGGAGTCGGCGGTGGCACTAAAGCAGGTGCAGAAGCCGAAACTGCTGTGTGTGCTGAGACATGTGGAGATGTCGAAAGCGATGTTAGTGTTGAAGCAGGTTCTGAAGTCGATGCCGAAGTAGCAGGAATTTGAACTGCCACTGAAGGGGCTGAAGCAGACCCTTGAAGCTGGCGCTGGCGCCTGGAAACAGGAGCCTGAAGCTGGCGCTGGAGTAGGAGCTGAAGCTGGCACCTGAGAGGGGCTGAAGCTGTTAGGGCCTTGAGGCTGGCGCTTCGGAGCAGGAGCCTGATGCCGATAGTACGGCTGAGAGGGTTACATTTTAAACTTCTTCAGCACTCGCCACAGACATTTATCCTCCCAAGCTAGGGGAATTCGGCCTCATCGTTAAGACGAGGAACTTGGCTTGGGATTGCAAGAAGGCAGAACAGCCTGTTGTTTCTTTAGCAATTTGTTTTTTTCTATCGTGTTCCGATAGTACGCACATAATGGAGAGTTTACGTTATGTTCAAGTCTGCAATTGGCACATTTCCTTGGGAGTCGATTTACCCCTGTGCGATTTTTTCGGCGCACTCCCTGCTACCATGATAGTGACGCGCAGTAACCGACACAGCGCGGCTCCTCGCATGGGGACAGGCGCGTGCCCCGTGCCCCCATCCGGTGAACAGTTGGCGCAAAATGGGGTGAGGGATTTGAAGACAGCGCACCTGAAAGGTGCACATACCCTCCACAATTTTGAGTGGTTTGGGGATTTTCTCGCTTCATAAGTGATAATGAGCCGCTGTGTCATTCTACCGTTAAATTGAATGCGTTTAGCGTGTATAATCTTTTCATTGTATTCGGTGATCTCACTGGTGTCAATTTCCCTCGGGACATCGAACACAACGAGGTTAGTGCAGTGTCCTCTGCCATAAGCTCTGCTCATTTCGAGGATTTCGAGGAGAGAGAGAGGAAAGAGAGGGAGAAGGAAAGAGAGGAAGAGAAAGAACGCGAGAGACAGAGACAGAGAGAGGGAGAAAGGACACCAATACAAATAAAAAAAAGAAAAAAAAAACAATCAAAACCAGAACCCACCTCCTCCAACAAAGAGATAAACCAACGACAACAACAACAACAATAACAACAACCCATCCAAAAAGACACCCAAAAACAAAAGAAAAAATGGCCGACGAAATGAAACCGTCAGAGATGATGGAACAACCGCCAGCTCTTGGAAACCCTTCGCAGATAACGTTAATTAGACAAGCCCTCCCGAAAATAAATAATCACAAGTTACGCAATAGAGATAAGAACGCCCACTTCCACGGAAATCAACGCTTTCCATTATAGCGTTTCTTAAGGGTCTTGATAAGGAAATTATGCTGCTAGACGAGACCGTTTACACAGCACAGAAGAACGAGCCGGGAGTCTGAGGGCGATTCTCAGACCGCGCCGCGAGAGAGGAGGGGAGGGGGGGAGAGGGGAGGGGGAGGGGGGTAGATGGGTAGGATGGAGGAGAGGTGGAGGGGTGTGGATGAGGGGAGATGGAAGGGGAGGGGAATGGAGGGAAGAGGAGAGAGATAGGAGACGGAAGGGGGAGGGGGAATAAGGGAGAGGGGAGGGGGATGAGGGGAGATGGGAGGGAGAGGAGGGGAGGTGGGACGGGGGAGAGAGGGATGGGATGGAAGGGGGAGGGGGAGGGAGGGGGGTGAGGGGAGATGGAAGGGGAGGAGGGGAGGGGGATGAGGGGAGATGGAAGGGGGAGGGGGGTAGGATGGGGAGGGGAGGGGGAAGAGGGGAGATGGAAGGGGGAGGGGGCATGGGCTGGTGAGATGGGAGGGGAGGGACAGCGGAGGGGGACAGAGGGGATGGGATGGGAGGGGGAGGGATGAAGGGGAGATGGGAGGGGGAGGGGGAGGGGGAGGAGGGGGAGATGGGAGGGGGAAGAGGGGTGAGGGGAGATGGAAGGGTGAGGTGAGGGTGAGGGGTGTAAGGGGAGATGGGAGGGGGAGATAGAGAGGGGATAATGGGAGATGGGAGGGGGAGGGGGATAAGGGGAGATGGGAGGGGGAAGAGGGGAGATGGGAGGGGGAGGGGGAGCCACACGCCGAGCCACGAGAAAAGAGGGCATGGGAGGGGGCTGGGGTGCGAAACCCTGGCGAGATGTTCTTAAAAAATAAATAGCTGAAGAAATGGTCTGCGAAGAAAACGTTCATAACGGAAAGAGACCAACAAGATGGCTGAACGTAAAGTTTGATCGAATCCTTTGACAAGAAGGTCGAGCGAAATGGTCTAACATAAAGGTCTAAGGAAAGCGTCTATCGGAACAGTCTAACGGAAAGGTCTAATTAAATGGCCAAACGTATGTCTACCAAATATATCCAACGAAATACTTTATAAGGTGTAACGAATAGACCTGCTTATACTTAGGCCTGACGAAATGGTCTGACGAATTGGCCTTATGAAATGGTTTGACAAAATGGTCTTGCGAAATGGTTTAGCTATATGATCAACACGACCAGATCTAACGAAATGGTCTGCCGAAAAGGTCTTCGAACAAAAAAAAAAAAAAATGATACGAAAAAATCTAACGAAAGACGAAAAAAACAAAAGGATCAAACGGAAAGATCTAACGAACGGGACTAATAAAATAGTTAAAGAGAGAGAGAGAGAGAGAGAGAGAGAGAGAGAGAGAGAGAGGCTGAGGCTGAGAGAGAGAGAGAGAGAGAGAGAGAGAGAGAGAAAGGGAAAGAGAGAGAGAGAGAGAGAGAGAGAGAGAGAGAGAGAGAGAGACAGAGACAGAGACAGAGACAGAGACAGAGACAGACAGACAGAGAAAGGGGAGACAGAGACAGACAAACAGAGAGGGAGAGAGAGAGAGAGAGAGAGAGAGAGAGAGAGAGAGGGAGGGAGAGAGAGTGAGAGAGAGAGAGAGAGAGAGAGAGAGAGAGAGAGAGAGAGAGAGAGAGAGAGAGATAAAGGGACAAAAAGAGAGCGGGACAGAGAGAGAGAGAGAGAGAAAGAGAGAGAGAGAGAGAGAGAGAGAGAGAGAGAGAGAGAGAGAGAGAGAGAGAGAGAGAGAAAGAGAAATCAGCAAAGATGGAACTTCAAAGGGCAGGGAGATACCTCTACTCTTATTGAAAAGCAGGAAGACTACGAGTGTTTGTTAATGAAATAAAGAACAAATAATCGTGAAACATGTTTGAAAGAAAAAAAAAAAGGTCGAGGAGAGATGAAAATAATAGAATTAGCTCATTAGGAGAATGAAAGACAGTGAGAGAGAGAAAAAAGAAAGAGAGAATTTGTAAGAGGGTTGAAATGGGAAGAGAGATGAAAGAAGGAAGGAACGTAAGAGTAAAGAGAGATAAAGCAAGATATGTAATTAATCTCTTGTAATATGAGTCAAATGCCATGACAGAAGGGCAAGGGGCGGTAATCAAAAGAGGAGGAAGAGGGGAGTTGAAAGAGGAGGAGGAGGAGGAGGAGGAGGAGGAGGGAGGGAGGGAGGGAAGGAGGAGGAGGAGTTGAAAGAGAGGAGTGGGGGGAGGGAGGAGGAGGAGGAGGAGGAGGGAAGGGAGGGAGGGAGGGAAGGGAGGAGGCAGGAAGAGGGGAGTTGAAAGAGGAGGAGGAGGAGGAGGGAGGGAGGGAGGGAGGGAAGGAGGAGGAGGAGGAGGAGGGAGGGAGGAGGAGGAGGAGGAAGGAGGGGAGTTGAAAGAGGAGGAGAGGGAGGGAGGAGAGAGGGAGGGAGGGAAGGAGGAGGAGGAGGAGGGAGGCAGGGAGGGGTAAGGGAGGAGGAGGAGGAGGAGGAGGAGGGAGGGGAGTTGAAAGAGGAGGAGGGAGGAGGGAGGGAGGTAGGGAGGGAGGGAAGGAGGAGGAGGAAGAGGGAAGTTGAAAGAGGAGGAGAGAGGAGGAGGAGAGGGGGAAGGGGAAGGGGGAGGGAGGGGAGGAAGAGGGGAGTTGAAAGAAGAGAGGAGGAGGGAGGAGGGAGGAGAGGGAGGGAGGGAGGGGGAAGGAGGAGGAGGAGGAGGGAGGAGGAGGGGAAGGGAAGGAGGAGGGGAGTGGGAAGAGGGGAGTTGAAAGAGGAGGAGGAGGAGGAGGAGGGAGGGAGGAGAAGGAAGGAGGAGGGAGGAGGAGGGGGAGTTGAAAGAGGGAGGAGGGAGGAGGAGGAAGAGTGTCGTCGTGATTGGAAGAAGAAGGGAGGGAAGGAGAGGGAGAGAGGGAGGTGGATGGAGAAGGGATGGGGGGAGGTGGAGGAGGAGGTGGATGGGGATTAGGGAGGGAAGGGAGGAGGAGGGAGGGTGGATGGAGAAGGGTGGGGGGAGGCGGAGGAGGAGAGGTGGAAGGGGAGAAGGGGAAAGAAGGAGGAGTGAGAGAGGTGGTGGTGGATGGGGGAGGTGGGAGGAGAAAGAGGGAAGGGAGAAGTGAGGGAAGGAGGAGGAAGAAGGTGAATGGGGAAAGGTGGAGGAGGAGGTGGATGGGGAGAGGAGAGAGAGGAGGTGTGGATAGGTGGGAAGGGGGAGGCGGAGGAATGGAGAGGGAGAAAGGAGGTGAGCGAGGAGAAGGGAGGGAAGGAGATAGAGGGGGATGGGGAGGAGGAGGAAAAAGGGGAAAGGGAAGGTGGATTAAGGGAGATAGAGAGGAGAGGGAGAGAATGAGGGAGGGAAGGAAGTGGAGGGGGTCGGAGGAGAAGGGGGAAGTGGAGGAGGAGTTGGGGGAGGGAGAGGAAGAAAATGCAGTTAGAGGGGCTAAGGAGGAAGAGAAGGAGGTGGTAGGTAGAAGAGTAGGAGAAAAAATATAAATAATTATTCTTAATGTCATATTGCCATTGTTAGCACCATCTCACAGTCATTGTTGTTCTTATTATATTCCTCATCATGATATTTTTGTTGATGCCAATGGAGACAATAAAATGGCATTAGAAACGTTATTGCTGTTGTTATTATTAAACCGTCTCTAAACGGCACCATCTTGTTTAATGTCATCTCTCCGCTATTTCTTTGTTGCCTTATAAGGTCAATGAACCTTTTACAAAAGTTAAAATTCAC
>NC_091549.1:46498298-46500798 GCF_042767895.1 Penaeus vannamei
AAGGGAGGGAGGAGGGTGAGAAGGAGCGAGGGAGGGAAGAAGGAGGAAGGGAAGGAGGGTGAGAAGGAGGGATGGAAGGGAGGGAGGGTGAGAAGATGGGGAGGGAAAAGGGGAATAAGGAAGTGGAGGGTGAGAAGGAGGGAGGAGGGAAAGAAGGGAAGAAGGGAGGGAGGGTGAGAAGGAGCGAGGGAAGAAGGGATGAAGGGAGGGAGGGGGGAGAGGAGGAGGGAGGAAGGAGAGAAGGAGGAAGGAGAGGGAGGGAGGAAGGAGGAAGGAGGAACGGAGAATGAGAGGGACGGAAAGAGGAAGGAGTGGAAGAATGATTGAGTGAGAGAGAGGGGGATAGAGAGAAAGAAAGGAGGGGAAGACAGAGGAGAGAGGGGGAGGAGACAGGGTAAAAGAGAGAGAAGTAGAAAGTGAGAGAGAGAGAAAGAAAAAGAGAAAGAGAGATAGATAGATAGAGAGATAGAGAGAGAGAGAGAGAGAGAGAGAGAGAGAGAGAGAGAGAGAGAGAGAGAGAGAAAGAGAAAGAGAGAGAGAGAGAAAGAAAAAGCGAAAGAGAGAGAGAAAGAAAGAAAGAAAGTAAGAGAGAACGCGAGAGAGAGATGGAGATAGCGAGAGAAAAGCAGAGACAGAGGAAGGAATGAAATGTTGCAAGCACTGCGTTCAACAAGAAAAAAAAATTACTCCTGGCTTTGATGAACGAGCAATCAATGGGTCTTTTAAACTAACAATCGGGGAGAGGCGTGGATTGTAGATCTATAGTTTTTAATCCTGTTTTGTTTTTGTTTTTTTCTCTCTTCTTTATCCCACTTTCTTTCTCCGATAATCCTTACTCCCCTCAATTTGTATCCGATCTTCCAAAAAAAGTAAAAAAAAATAAAAAAAAATCTTATTCAGTCATTCCGTGAAGGGAAAAGATAAGATTATAAAATTAACAATAGGATTACAATAGAAGAAGGAAAAAAAACAAAAACAAAATAGAAGCACACTGGAACACTGGAGGCAAGAACATGACAAACAACAAAAGGGCCTACAAAAGCAAGGAACAAACACAATGTCAAACCAAACACACCGGGTCATATTCTCAGGAACAGTATGAGGAAGGGAGGCCGCCCGGAGGTGAAGTATGATTATGAGGTATGAGATATGAGGGAAGGGGCCCAGAAGCGTGAGATCTCTGGAAGGGGAAGGTCGAGGATGAGGGACGAGGGGAGCGCGAGAGATGAGGAATGAGGAGATCCATGTCACGAGAAATGAGGGACGCATCCGGTGCATGAGACGTATCGAAAGCATGAGATATGAGGGCGAGACGGAGGAGGGCCTGTGGCATGAGGGATGCGCCGTCACGAGCGAGGTATGAGGCATTCCAGATGAAGGGCGTGTGAGGGGGTTAAAGCAGAAGCAGGAAGCACACTCATTAATCTTGAAACTTGCCTCACATTTTGTTCCTCACTTCCCAAACATTTCCGGTTCTATTTTCTCAGTGTTTTAATTCGTTTTCTTTAGTTCACGTATTTATTTTGCATCCGCATATATTTCCAGAGATTCATTTGAATAAATACTTAAGAGTTTACGCCTGTTAAATACGGCAGAAGCATTTTCCTTCATGTATTTGATCTGCGTCTAATCTTGATAGTGAGCTCTCTCGCGCGTCCGCACGGATCCTGTGTTAGTGTTTCCCCGGGTCGGAAAAAAAAACATAATGTTGCTTCTGTTTACGGTTCAAACAATTAGCAAATTATTATGTACTCTCGGCGTAAGTCTGATTAGGAGAGGCTTTGGGTCAGGGTAATCAATGTGGCTTAATTAGGCGGTCTCGGGTTCTGGGCTCTCCCGCTCTCTTTCTCCCGCTCTCCCTCGCTCTCACCCGCGCACGCACGCAGGCACGCGCGCGCGCACACACACACACACACACACACACACACACACACACACACACACACACACACACACACACACACACACACACACACACACACACACACACACACACACACACACATATATATATATATATATATATATATATATATATATATATATATATATATATATATATATATATATATATATATATACATGCATGTAAATTCTCATATCTTCCCTTCTTTTATTTCCCCTTCTCTCTCATCACTGCTGCTGTCTCACTCCATTTATACAATTAATAAGTTTGGTATTACTTATATATTTTTACTAGAATCCCTCTCTCTCTATATCTCCCTCTCTCTCTCTCTTTCTCTCTTCTACGCCTTCTTTCCATCTTCTCTCTCTCTCTTCCCTTCCCCACCCCTCTGTCTCTCTACTTCTCTTTCCTTCTCTCTCTCTCTCTCTCTTTCCCTTCCTCCCTCCCTCCCTCTCTCTCCTGTCTCTCTGTCTCTCTCTCTCTCTCTCCCTACTTCTTCTTCTTTCTTCTCTTTCTCTCTCTCTTCCTCCCTTCCTTCCTTTCTCTCGCTCTCGCTTCTCTCTCTCTCTCTCTCTCTCTCTCTCTCTCTCTCTC
>NC_091549.1:46505798-46518298 GCF_042767895.1 Penaeus vannamei
AATTTGGTGATATTGATGATTATTATGATTATCATCGTGATCGTTATGATAATTATAATGATCATGCAGTCTATTGTTATGACTAGTATTGGTATCGTTACAGTCTTATTAGCATCACTATTGCCATTTTCATTATCATCACTACTACCATTTTTATTATTATCATCACTACTGCCATTTTCATTATTATCATCATTATTACCATTTTTACGATTATCGTCACTATTACCATATCCATTATTATCATCACTATTACCATTTTCATTATCATCACTATTACCATTTCCATTATCGTCACAATTACCATATCCATTATTATCATCACTATTACCATTTTCATTATCATCACTATTACCATTTTCACTATTCTCACTATTACTATTTTCATTATTATCATCACTATTACCATATTCATTATTATCATCACTATTACCATTTTCATTATCATCATCACCATTACCATTTTCCTCATTATCGTCACTATTATCGTTGTTTTTATTGTTATACGACCATTACTGCTATTATCATTGATGTTCTTAATACTATTATCATCATCATTTCTGAAATTATCTTGATTCTTATCATCAAAACCACTGGACATTATGCTGTTATCAGTTATAATGCAGTAAATTTAAAAGGGAAATATGTGTATCCCTATATCCAAAGAAATGCTTGTCTAATAGTATGAAAATTACCATCAAGCAGAAAGACAATACTATACAACAGCGCAGATCTCTCGCCTATTTCGCCTTTAAGAATAAGCAACGCAAATAAAAAAACAAAAATAAAACTTCATAACTTCAGAAAAAGCAAGGATAAAAAAAATCAAACTCCACAACACGCCACTCTAATACCTCTCTTATGACTTCAACATACTCACATTTATTCAAAAAGCGAAGTAGCGTAAATGGAATCCCGTGGGAACGAAAGTCCACATAATTCAAACTTTGCAGATAATAATCTTGTTCCTTTTTTTATTTATTCTTTACCTTTCATTTCTCGTTCGACCTTTAATGGGCAAAGCGACCCTCCGTGATACTTCGTTGAGTTAATAAAACCATTAGATTTTATGACCCGCGGGCATGTACTTGCATCGTAAAAAAGGGAAACACTAAAGAATTAATTAGAAAACATAGGATTGCAAATGGAGGAGATGGGAGAGAGAGATAAAGGGGTTAGGAGGATAAGGGGGTGTAGGAAGTAAAGGAGAAAGAAGGTCGAATGGAAGTGATGGAGAAAGGTGGAGATAGATAGGTCAAAAGAGGGAATCTGTTAGGATGTGAAACTAAAATATAAAAAAAAGAAACGGAGGGAAGGAAAGACCGGAAAAGGGGCGATGATACATGGAACGAAGCAAAATACGAAAGCACGAAGACAGGAATAGAAGGAAGAGACGAACCAAAGAGAAAAAAGGAATGGAGCAAAATCAGAAAAACGCGAAAGCAAGGGGAGGAAGAATCATAACGAGGTGTGACTTCGCAAGAAATGAATTATAGCGGAAATGCGCAGGACATTCTCGAAGGTTCTTTGTCGAAGCCAAAGCCTGGGAAAGAATCCTCGCCTGAGAAGCTTCAGCTGCTGTTACAAGTCATATTTCCAGTTCGTTTTGGCCGAGAACAGGATCGCCCAGAGGCAAGCGGTCGCAAGCCGGCAAGATTACAGGGCGCCGTGTCTGTACCTTCGGAAAATCACGTGCTGTCGAGTCCACGTGGCTATTTTGGTCTTAATGAATTACGAACGAGCAACGAACGAGCAGCCTGGCGCATGTGTCCTGCTCCTCCTCAATAGAAATATTCAAACAGCACCGACCGGCGGTACGTCACAGCCCGAGTATCTACTTAATAACAAGTATTTTAGTATAATTACAGCTCTCACGCTATAAAAAGAACATGAACCACGCTACGGACACGGCCAGACTGAAGGGTGGCGTGTCCAACCAGCATGGAGGTCCCCCTGCTGGTCGCGCAGTGCATGGTCATCCTATTTTCACTAATATCCTGAAGCTTCCTCTGTCTATTCTGACCCTGACCGTAAAGCTGTTATGACCGACCTTTAAATCATGACCTGGTTGGATGGTAATGTTAGGCAACAGGTGGTATGGAAGCTCTTCATGGTTGCAGGAGGTAATCGTAGGGGTACTGGGCCTCACGTCCCGTCCGTCCAGCCCATACACGGACGACGAACGTAAAAAAGAACGGTTTCTCGCCCTTTTAACACAGAGATAAGGAGATCCAGTTTTGACTAGCATTGTACTAATTACCTCGGAAGAACAGATCTTTCATTTTCTTATCGTGAATCGCTGAATTAGTCGATTTATTCCTACTCGTCATTAAAAACGAAAAGAAAAACAAAAATGCTGAAGAAAAAAGATCAGAGACTGTATTCGTCCTGAAATGAAACCCTTTGGACACCACCTGATTTCACTTGTCTCGCCCGGTCGGAACAAGCCCTTACCTGATTCCACCTGGGCCAATTAAGCCCCACCTAGTTCCACCTACGAAACAGCAAGGTGCGAACGTGCACAGAGCGGTAACGATGCTTGGAAGTCCCGGATGATGTTATCTTGATTAATGGCTAATTAGTTCCTTCGTGATAATGACTGCAACAGGTGGCAACAATCAATCATCGGCCAATCCATCATTCGCTCTCTTTATTTGAAAACCTGTGTTGCTCCCCCAACGCTAATATGTCTCCAACACAGACATACACATATTCGCTCTCATTAGCGCTCGCCCACGCACGCACACGCATATGGATAATCACATACACACGCGAGAGAGAGGGAGGGAGAAAGAGGGAGAGGAGGGCGGGGCGAGGGAGAAAGAAACAAAGAGACGATGAAGGTAGATAGAGATGGAACGGGAAAAAGAGGATGAGAAAATTTGACAGATAAAGAGAGGAGAAAGAGGAGGGGAGTGAGAGAGAGAGAGAGAGAGAGAGAGAGAGAGAGAGAGAGAGAGAGAGAGAGAGAGAGAGAGAGAGAGAGAGAGAGAGAGAGAGAGAGAGAGAGAGAGAGTTAGAGAGAGACAAAGAGAAAACAGGTGTAGATAGATGGAAAGGGAAAAAGAGGATGAGAAACATAGACAGACAGAGGGGGAGTGAGTGAGGATAAGAGTGAGAAAAAGTGAGAGAGAAATAAAAAGAAACAAAGAGACAACAGAGGTAGAAGGAAATGGAGAGGGAAAAGGCGATGATAAAAAATAGGAAGATATAGAGGAGAGGGGACAAGTGGGTGAGAGAGAGAGAGAGAGAAAGAGAGAGAGAGAGAGAGAGAGAGAACGAGATAGACAGATAGAGAGAGAAAAGCAGAGGCAGACAGACAGCCAGAAAGACAGACAGAAACACTAAGATAAAGTTATAGACAAGAGAAAAGGACAAGAGACCCACGACACACCTTTCCGAGAGCAACCCAAATGACACCGTATCCGCACACTGTCATTGTCACCGTACATGACACTGCCATCGATCACACACAGGAGAGAGACGGAGAGACAACGCCACTTCACAACACTAATGAAGCGAATTGCATTTTTTTGGGGCCATATCAACGTCAACACTTCTTCCTGCGTTGCATATTGTATGGTTAATTCCTAACGGAGTCTCTTTTAGCGTTGCTTCGTCTCGTTTGCAAAGCGGATGGTCTTTTGCAGTAGTGATTTCTTTTGCAGTAGAAGGGGATCCGATGCTGGGTGATGGAGTGGGTGGGGTGGGTGGGGTTGAGGGGGGGGGGGGCGTGGGGATTCAATTTCTTACGTCTGGTTGTGTGTATAAAGTTTTTTTTTTTTTTTTTTTTTTTTTTGTCTAAATCTGAATTGATAATATGTTCCTTTTGCTGACAAAAGTAGAGACAGATTCTGCATCTGTAATTTTTCTTTTTTTTCACATGCACTTCACGTCTATAAATACTGTTTGTATATGTTTGTAAGTATAGAGACACAATGTGTGCGTGTGCATGTGTACATAAATAAATAAATATATATATACATAATTCACGTACATACATGCATACATAATGCATACAAACACACAAACACACCTACACTCACCCACACACACACACACACCGACACACACACACACACACCGACACACACACACACACACCGACACACACACACACACACACACACACACAAATATATATATATATATATATATATATATATATATATATATATATATATTTATATATATAAAACACACACACACATATACTGTATATATATATATATATATATATATATATATATATATATATATATATATATATATATATATATATATATATATATATACAGAGAGAGAGAGAGAGAGAGAGAGAGAGAGAGAGAGAGAGAGAGAGAGAGAGAGAGAGATAGACAGATAGATAGATAGCGAGAGAGATATGTGTGTATGTATTTGTCGCCACAAACATACACATGTAAATGCATATATTTTTTTCAAAACCAAGCCTAAAGGAAATTATTCCCGCAACGCAAGCAGAGCAATCAAATAATCAGCGCCAGAAAATACACAGTGAAAAGAGCGGCAAAACTTTAGCTTCCTCCGCGTTTAAAATTCAGACAACAAGGAGTGAATTCTTTCTACTCTATCGACCTCCTAACCTCCTCGTCCCTGTATTTAAGAAGGCATTATAGGAAATTTGACATTTATCACCCATGATGATCACAAAGGCACTGATATATTATAAAATACAAGAAAAGTAAAGCACTCAGGCCTTCCAATTTTGCGATTATTTATTCAAGGTCGTTGGCCTCATGACGCCTAATATTGCGCCGCTGAAACTAGTCCGGCCTGTGACATAACGCGGCTTTATTATATTGACTAGACCGACCGGATCTTTATCAGCTTTTATGATAATGATTTAGGGAGTAATTACACAGATTAGATAAACAAACAGCTTTTCCATAGTGCATGAGAGGGTAAGTGCACGAGTAAATGAGGTTTAAAGGTTAGGGCGCGGAGTAACACCAGATATTATCTTCATTTTACACTATTTTTTCGGATGAAACATGATAATAACCATTAGTTATCTGGTAGTAATAACCCTTTAATGATACTTTTCCCTCTCCAATTTGAACATACACACACACACACACACACACAAATGCTATCACCAACCCACACACAAACGCAATCACAAACACACACACACACACACACACACACACACACGAGTGCCTCTATATACATACTGTTTGCGAGTGTGCGTGTGTTTGTATGTAAATGCAGGATAGTCTATCGAGTCAAATCACCTCGAGCCGAGAATAAACTCTGCAAAAGTCACTGTCGGTTAAGGAATAAACATTGCTGGCAGAGCAGTTAGAATATATAATCTCACACTCTCTGCATGTCCTTTTTTCTACGACGAAGGGAATGTGTAATCACAGTCGTGGTCGTAGTCGTACCGTATTGGCGTTTTATTGCCGTCAATACACAGCGACTTGAGGAAACTTGTTGGCGAACCTTAACTATGCGAGGAAAACGAAGAAGAGAGAAGGAAGGAGAAGAGAACAAGAAGAGAAGGCAAGGAAAAGAGAAGGACAAGAAGAGGAGGACGTAGAGAAGTGAAAGACAAGAAGAAGAGGAGGACAAGAAAAAAAGGACGTAGAGAAGAGAAGGACAAGGAGAAAAGAACAAGAAGAGAAGGACATAGAGAAGAGAAGGACAAGGAGAAGAGAACAAGAAGAGAAGGACGTAGTGAAGAGAAGGACGTAGAGAAGAGAAAGACACGGAAAGAGAAGGCCAAGGAGAAGCAACGTGCACAGGGAAAAATCTGTGATCTCCAAGAACCATGTGATATTGTATCCGAATCGCCGGGTCGTGTTTGAAGTAAGCGTGGAAGCGTGTCCGAATCCCCGCACGCATAATGACACAGCGAACGAACCGGGCGCTCCCAGTGTCCATCGCCTCGGCACACGCGACACCCGCTTCCGAGAATTCGAATCGAAAATAAGGCTTCACAGTTTAGCGTTATGGAGGCGGTCTGCGTGTCTGTGGATCCCCGGCTGTGTCTGTCTGTGTGTGGTCCTCAGAGGGAGTGCGGCAGACCTCTCTTTCAGATGGCTTTCTAACCAGCAAATTGCCATTTAGTGTTCATAAATACGGCTTCACATCAATGGGGGATTTGTATATACATTTTGACTATTACACATACTACGAAAAAATAACTAGCCATCCCTTCGGTACATTGATTTCCTAACACTGTACTAAATTCCCCAGTATGACGCCACACTGTACGGTATATTTTATCCATTATCCTGAAATTATACATATTATGGCACATATCTTGTGTAATTCAATAGTATATGACATTTGTTCCAGCACATATGGCAGTTTTGATATTTATGCTGCAATTATCGAAGTAATTAAATTTTAAATATTCATATTTTCCGGCGAAGAGCATTACCATAAACATAAATAACTGATAGTCGATATTATTTTAAACGACAATAATGATAATAAAAATAATCATATGAATAAATGCGGTGAAAATAGTCATAGATAATTTTTTTTTTCAATGGTCTTCGTTCTCATTCACAGAGAATTTTTGTTTTTTCATTGTATTTCTTATTCATCTATTTGTTTATTTACTTTTACCTGGAACGATATTTTCCATTTAGTTATTGTCCTTTCTTCTTTTCCTTTGTCATTTGATATTCTACCGACCCTTGACACCAATCTATCAACTTTATATTTACTATTCATTTTAATATCTCCCTTTTAATTTACTTTACTGTTTCATTGACAACATTCTTTCTTATTTCTCTTTAAAAAATCTATTTGTTATTTGATTTGTTTACATCAGTATTAATTTTCCATTTGTTTTATACTTGACTACATAATTTGATATTTAATATTCACACGACCTTCAACACCTCACTATTTGCTCTCCTGTGTACACTTTTTCTAGTCACTTTACAATTTACTTTTATATTTCCTTATTTCTTTTGCTAGTTTCATTACTGTTTGTTATTCCCAGATTATCATCTCCTGTTCTTTGGCATTTCTTTTTGCAATTTTACACCGCTGTATTCGTTGTTTGCTTGGCAGTTTCTTGTTTATCAATTTTTCTTGTTTAGTTGTCTGTGTTTCTTTTTGTTTTACACTATTTCTTGTTTATATGTTACTTTTCTGGTTTACTTTTCATTATTCCTTGTTTTCTTGTCGTTATTCCCTTTTTGCTTGTCACTATTTCTTGTTTATTTGTCACTGTTTCTGATATGCTTTTCACTTTTTCTTGTTCACTTGCCACTGTCCCCCTTTATGCTTGTTACTGATTCTTGTTTACTTGTTTTCTTGGTAAGGAGATCCATTATTTCGCTTGTTTATTTTGAAATGAGAAGTTTTTTTGCGAATTGATTATCATTTGCAAACGAGTGCGACTGAATTCTAGCCCGTAAATCTGAGGGGAACACCTGCCTGTCACCTGCTTGCTGTTGCTTGCTTACGTCACCCTGCCCTGCTTGTCAATACTTACTGACATCTGCTCGTTGCTCGTATCTTATTGCTTTCGACCTGCTTGATCCTGCTTGTAGCTTGCCTGTTTGCTTCTCCTTTTGGGCTGTCGGATCCTGCTTGCTATTCCCGGTGGCTTTTGTATAGTGGTCTCTTGTCTGCAACTGATTTCTTGTTGCAGGTGCTTGCTGATCTCGTTTTATCTCTTTGATGGTGGTTTTCTTTTTGAGAATCTCTCTGTCTTTCTCTCCCTCTGTCCGTCTGTCTCCTCTGTCTGTCTGTCTGTCTCCCCCACTTTCTCTGTCTGTCTCTCTGTCTGTCTGTCTGTCTCTCTCTCTCTCTCTCTCTCTCTCTCTCTCTCTCTCTCTCTCTCTCTCTCTCTCTCTCTCTCTCTCTCTCTCTCTCTCTCTCTCTCTCTCTCTCTCTCTCTCTCTCTCTCTCTCTCTCTCTCTTTCTCTCCCTCTCTCTCTGTCTATCTGTTGGTCTGTCTCACCTCGTCTCTCCCTCACTCTCTTCCTCCCTCCCTTCTCTCCCTCTCCCCCTCCCTTCCCTCCCTCTCTCCCTCCTTTCTCGCCCTCTGTCAGGACTGATTTCGTCTCGCTCCCGACAGCAAGGCCCCGCGCGTGTCCGAGCGGGCGGGCGGGCGCGGGCGGCGATGGCTCGGTGACTCAGCAGCATGAATGTAAAGATGGTCACACCTGCACAACCCAGCTGGCGGGTGTTCGCCTCCTTTATGCCCTGGAAATGGCCGTTTAAGCCCGAATTTATCCATGCAAATGATGCCGTCCACAAGTGTGAGTGTGTGCATGCGTGTGTGCGCGGTGGTGTGCAGTGTACGTCAGGAGGGGCCTTGTGTGTGCGTTGCCCGAGCTCTGCGTGTGCACGGGGCAGCGGCGGCTCCTCTGTCAAGCCATATAAGCCCCCCTCTCCCCCCCTCCTGTCGCCGCCTGCCGCACCTCGCCTCCGCGCTCTATGCTAATACTTTATAAGACAAACTACATTTCTTCTCGGCTCGCTCGCCTCAGCACTCCCCTCCGACAGCCTTTGCTCACCTCAAAATACGAAGGGAAATCGTGTCTGTCCAGTAGGGTCGCTTTGGGTAATAAACTTTATTCGAATCGGATCTCGCTCTCGACTGACCGAACGTTGGGTTTGTCTTCCTCTTCCTCTTTCTATGTTTAATTTTCTCTTTTTTTTTTACTCCCTTTTCTTTCTTTCTTTTCCTTCTGACTTTCGACTTGTTTCATTTCCTCCTTTCCTCTTTCCTTTCCACTCCTTTCCCTCCTTCTCTTCGTTTTGCCTCTTTCCCCTTCCTCTTTTTACTCCTACTTTTCTTCTTCCCTTTTTCCCCTTTCCGTCTTCGCTCCGCCCCCCTCCCCTCCTTTCTTCTTCCTTCCCCTTTCTCCTTTCGTTCCATCTCTTCCTTCTTTTCCCCCTCCCTTTTCATCCCTCCTCCACCTCTTTCCCATTTCCCTTCTTCCCCCCTTTCTCCTTTCTTCCCGTTTCCCCACTTCCCTTCTTCTTTCTTTCTCCTCCTCCTCCTCCTCCCCTTCCTCTTTTTCCTCCTCCTCCTCTTCTTCCTCCTCCCCCCCTCCCTCTCTTCTTCCTCCTCCCCCCTCCCCCTCTTCTCCCCCCCTACTCTTCCCCCCTCCTCCTCCTCCTCCTCCTCCTCCTCGTCCCCCCTCCCCCCTCCTCCTCTTCCTCCCCTCCTCCTCCTCCCTCCCCCTTCCTCCTCCTCTGCCTCCTCTTCCCCCTACCTTTTCACCCCTCCTCCTCCTCCTCTTACCCCTCCCCCTCCTCCTCCTCCTCCTCTTCCCCCCCCTTTCCGGCAGCGCTTCCTCCTGCTCTGTCCACTCCTTCGCCCTTCATTTGAATTAATTAGAGCCGCGTGAATCTTAATGGAAGTTATCAGGCCCAGAGGGAGATGTGCAGAGATGAAGAGAAAGGAGGGAGGAGGAGGAGGAGGAAAGGGAGGGGGAGTGGGAGGGGACATGGGGGGGGAGGAGGAGGAGGAGGAGGAAGAGGGGGAGGGGAGTGGGAGAGGGAGAGGGAGGAGGAGGAAGAGGGGAAAGGGGAGGGGAAGGGAAAGGGGAGGGGGAGGGGAGGGAGGAGGAGGAGCAGGAGGAGGGGAAAGGGGAGGAGGAGGAGGAGGAAGGGGAGGAGAGGAGGAGAGGGAGGAGGAGGAGGAAGGGGAGGAGGAGGGGAAAGGGGAGGGGAGAGGAGGAGAAGGGGAAAGGGGAAGGGGAGGGAGGAGGAGGAAGGGGATGAGGAGGGGAAAGGGATGGGAAAGCAGGAGGAGAGGGAGGAGGAGGAGGAGGGGAAAGGGGAGGGGGAGGAAGGGGTAGGGGGAGGGAGAAGAAGAGGAGGAGGAGAAAGAAGAAGAGGAGGGGGAGGAGGACGAGGAGGAGGAGAGAAACAAGGGGAAGAGGGGGAGGAGGAAGCGGGAAGAATAGAGGAGGGGCAGAAAATGAAAAAGAGGAGGAGGGGGAAAAGAATAGTGGATAGGAGGATAGAGAGGAGGTGGATGGTGGAGAGGAAGAGGACAATGAAAAGGATGAGAAGGATAGAGGACAGGAAAGGAGGGAGAAGGAGGATCGGGATAGGAGAAGGATAGGAAGAGGAGGAAGAAAGAGAGGAAGAAGAAAACAAGAAGAAGAAGAAGAGAGACAAAAAAGAGAGAGAGAGACAGACAGACAGACAGAGAACAACAACAGCATTTCTGAAAGCTTGAGAAAAAGTACAAGCCCAGTGGACCCTGTCGTATCTAACCTTTCCATCTGTACTTTCAAAAAAAAAAAAAAAGAAATAAAACATATTACGCCGAGGTACAAATTCTCTCCAGAAAAAAAAAAATAGAAAGAAGAATGTAGCGTATGTCGTCAAGATGATAAAACTGGGCGTGGCTCCATCTGTCTGACATATCCCTCGTCTCGGATTCATTGATATCAAAAGGTCTTCTGATCGGGCCGGCTTCTTCTTCTTCTTCTTCTTCGCCTTCGAGAGTTGCTGTCTTCGCTGTCTTCCTCCTCCTCCTTCGAATGCCGGAGATAAGACTAATTGAAGGCGTTACCGCTGGTTAGGGAAGTGCGATGATAAAGATTGTTCGGGATCGTAATGTTATATCGTAAATTCAAACGTAGCTGTAATGTGTAACATTGTTGTAGCTTATATAAAGACATACTTCATCAAGTTGAGATATATCCGCTCATCCACCTGTATGTATATATATGTATATATATAAATATATATATATATATATATATATATATATATATATATATATATATATATATATATATATATATATATATATATATATATACATACATAAACACACACATATTTATACATATATGTATGCATAAATATATGAATAATATATATATATATATATATATATATATATATATATATATATATATATATATATATATATAAACACACACGCATATATATACATATATATATGCATAAATATATGAACATATATATATATATGTATATATATATACATATATACATACATATGAATATATATATATATCATCATCCTATCTTGTCATACCACCACTGGGACCATAGAGCAGCTGTTTGATTTGCATCCAAGCGGCCTCGGTCAGAGCAATGCGGGCCCAGCGAACCCCTTCGGAGGATGTGCTCCGTAGTTTGGATGGGTTTTCCACAAGGACAGGCTGGGTTGGGCGCGATTCCCCATCTGTGGAGGTTGTCATTTGTGCGGCCGACCTTGGCTCTTGCTCTACACTCATTCATTCCTTTTGAAGGACGTTCCGCTAGGAAGGGATTCCGATGGAGGGGGAAGTGAGGCATGGGGTGGAGTTCTGTCCCATCCCACCCATTGTTCCAGCCGGTGTTGTGTTGGGCTACGTTCTTGCAAGCCAGAGGTTGTGGCAAAGCTCTTACGTGACTCAAGTCTTCGCCGTACCTCTTGGTGGCCATACAGTGGGTGTCGGCGATCAGTTAGCTGTTTGTCACGTTCTTGCTTTGTTAGTGCATCGCGTCTGATGGCAGGTGGTGCAATGCTGGCAAGACGGTATAAGGATGTTGACTTGAGGCTGCCTGAGATGATGCGGCAGCCTGGTTCAACACTGCGTCTACGGCTGAGGCAAGGCAAGATCGAGCCCAGACTGGGGTGTAGTATTCAGCCGTAGAGAAGCACAGTGCCAAGCGGTTGTCTTAAGTGTGTTGGGAACTGTATCCCATTTTGAATTTTCCAGTTTTTGGAGAAGTCTGTTTCGATTTGATAGTTTTTGTTTCAGCTTTCGGATGTGTTCTTTAAATGACAGAGTTCTGTCGAAGTCACACCTAGACATACTGGGTACATGTTTTCTCATTGGAAATTGAGGTTTCGGTTGGCTTGGTGGTTGTTTAAGTGGAAGGTACAGACTTGTGTTTTCCCGGATTAGCATATAAAAAACACTTCTTGTAGTATATTGAAAGAGATGTTAGTGCTTTTGTTAGTCTTTCTATTGTTTCAAATGATTTTTACTGTATTGCAATGCATAAGTCATCTGTATAGATGAATCACCGAATGTTACGAAGTTGGGGCTGGTCATTTGTGTAAATGTTAAATAACATGGGGGCAAGTACAGAACCCTGTGGCAGTCCATTCCTCTGAAGTCTCCATCGGCTTCTTCTGGACTTCATCTCAAAGAATCTCCGATAAGTTGACAACTACTGTGTTTTTGACAGTTTGGGCTACCTTGAGGAGGAGAGCCTTGTGGTTGACAGTGTCATATGCCGCGGTAAGATCAACAAGCACGGCACCAGTTTTAAGTTGGTTTTCGAAGCCATCTTCTATGAACTGCGTTAAGTACCTGGCCGCAGCAGGAGCGACCAGGTCTGAAACCTGCTTGGTCATGTGATAGTTGTTCATCCACCACCGGTGAGATAAGGCGTTCATAGAGTTTGTACAGGGTGCACAGCAAAGATATTACTCTGTAGGTCTTTGGGGACTTTGGATCTTTGCCCGGTTTTAAAAGAGCTACAACTTTAGTCTTCTTCCAGACTTTAGGCACCCTAAT
>NC_091549.1:46523298-46525798 GCF_042767895.1 Penaeus vannamei
TAAAAGGTTAATTAATTCAGTGAAAAATAAGAGGGATAAGTTACACTTGAATAATATTCTGGGTGCCTAGAGTACTCTCTGTGTACTGTACTCTCGACACTCTTATGGGTACATGAGAAAAATACTTTAGATATACTTCAGACACTATGGACGGCTCTCAGGCTAAGAGAAAAGGAGGAAAAAAAAGGAAAAGGGAATGTTGCCTCGAGACGAAAAGGTACTCGAGACATCCTCTTCGAAAGAGAGAAAGAAAACAAAAAGAAAAAGAAAGAAAAAGAAAAACCTTAGCGTGATTCGCCTCGGCGTAACTGCGCGCGCACGCTGGGAACTGCGGCCATCTTCAGCGCAGGAGGAGACTGAGGTACTTACTTCTTCGCGAAACTCGATTCACTCTTAATCTTGAAGGATGTCTTCTTTTCTTGATACAATTTACTCGCTTGTAATAAACTCATATTGTAAGTAATATACAACGATAATTGTATAATTGTATGATTATAATTGTATAATTGTATAACTAATATAACTGTATAACAATAATATAATTGTATTACTAATATAATTGTATAACTATAATATAATTGTATAACTATAATATAATTGTATAACTAATATACAACGATGAATTGCAAGTCGTGGACTGTTGTATAAGCACGGACATTTCCACTACGTTTTATTCGCGGGAAATTTGAAATATTGAATGAAAACAGTTATATACAGACTTTAAAGAAACACGATTTACACATAAGAATTGTTACACATTGGAAATCTATCAAAGTTCGTACATTTGGGAAACAACCGTGTAGGCCTAAATCTGAGAAAAAATGGTTTGAGAAAAACATGTTACGTTTTTAATCAAAGCAGAGCAGATGAAATGTCATTGGCTCAAGCCCTGTACTTGATTAGATGGCGGCGGCTCCGTATAATCAACTGAAAACACTAATTTCTTCCCAAACAAAATGTCGAGAATCGGATGATATTTATGAGCAAGACGGCTGACCCCAAATATTCTGGTGGACTGATTACCGCTTGTGAGTTGTGTTCTTTTTTTCCTTTGTCTGTCTGTCTGTCCGTCTGTCTGTCTGTCTCTCTCTCTCACATTCGCGTTCTCTCAGTCAAGCTCTCTCTCTCTCTCTCACTTACGTTCTTTCTCTCTCACTCACTCACGTTCTCTCTCTGTCTCGCTCGCTCTCTCCCTCTCTCACTCACGTTCTCTCTCTCTCACTCATTCACGCTCTCTCTCTCTCTCTCTCTCTCTCTCTCTCTCTCTCTCTCTCTCTCTCTCTCTCTCTCTCTCTCACACACTCACGTTCTCTTTCTCACTCTCTCACTCACACGTTCTCTCTCTCTCTCGCTCGTTTGCTCTCTCTCTCTCTCTCTCGTTTGCTCTCTCTCTCTCTCTCTTTCTCTCACCCACGTTCTCTCTCTCTCTCTCTTTCTTTCTTAATCTCTCTCTCTCTATATATATATATTAATTTATTTATAAGACAAAACGTACTTTAGGATTAATATAGTGTCAACCTTCATTTTAGCGAATTTATTACCGGGTCGTATAAAATTCAGTGACGTAATGGCATCAGGTGTAAAGGGAATCTAAACCACATTACCACAGGACACTCGAGCAATAAACTTTTACTACAGGAATTCGTTTCGGCAATTTCTTCCCTGAAAGTATCACTAATAACTTCATTTTCTTACAGATTTTACATCATAGCCCCACGTATAAACTCTAGAAGAATGACATTTCTATAATGTTTAGATAATATTACAAACATACTGATTGTTTTAATAAATCTGGCTTTTTTTTCTATCCTACCGCTAGAAGAGATCGCATTACCGTCCGAAAATAGGATCGAATCAGCTTCGAAACAAACGACACAATCTATCCGACAAGTACCAAACCCACCGACCAAATCGACAACATATTCAGTTGCTAAACACTTCAAGCCTTACCGAGACCGACTATCACCTTCAGCTGTCGGCCGGGATTGTCGGCTAGAATATTTTGTCGTGTCGCCCATGTTTCGAGCCTGTTCCGAACCAGTGCGTGTGAGACAGTGCGAACATGGGACCAACGCGGCTGCCATGGTTTATTTTTGCTTTACCAAGAATTCGTTCAAGGATCATAGGTTTTAAGCATTTTCATATACTGTGATGAGCTGTTAGATATCGTTGATCACTTCCTCCCCCCCTCTCTCTATTTTTAACGGGAACCCATTTTTTTATAATGATGTACTTTGTTACATTACATTAATTGTGGAATAAGAGACCATGAACGTCTACTAGCGTGTTATCATTTTTATCCTTTCGTTTTATACTGTTTGATCTACTGCATGGGGTATGATTTACTTGTAAACATCCAGCTATATGCTCCTTAAATAATGTTCTGCTATTTAAGTCCGTAAATCAGATAGCGAGATGTTGAACTTTCTTCAATTCTGGTATTCCCAGGCCTATTAACGACACACACACACACACACACACACACACACACACACACACA
>NC_091549.1:46555798-46560798 GCF_042767895.1 Penaeus vannamei
AGGGAGGGGAAGGCGAGAAGAGGAAGAGGAAGAGGAGAGGGCCGAAGAGGTGCGAAGGAGAAGAGGGAGAAGAAGGAAGGGAGGGAAACAGAGCGGAAGGCGAGAAGAGGAAGAGGAGATGGACGAAGATAAACGAAGGAGAAGAGGGAAGGGAGGGGAAGGCGAGAAGAGGGAAAGATAAGGAGAGGGGACGAAGAGGAACTAGCCAAGACAAGCAGAAGGGTAGGAGAGGGGAAAAGAGGAGAAGGGAGGGTTATGGAACGAAGAGGGATAGGAAAAGGGAGAGAATAAAGAAGGAGAAAGAGGGAAGTATGAAGGAAAAAGAGAGATGGAGGGAAATGGAGTAGAAAAGAGAGGGAGGGAGTATGGATGGAGAAGTCAGGGAGGATAAAAGACAGAGAAGGAGGAGAAGAAGAGGAAAAGGGAAATAAAAGGAAAGGGAAAATGAAAAATTTAAGAAAGAAGGGAAGGAAAGTAGGGGTTAAAATAAGGGAAGAGAGAGAGAGAGAGAAGGAGGAAGGGCGGGTAGGAGGAGAAAGGACAAAGAACAACGGAACGAAAGAAAGGAAAAGTCGAAAGAAGAAGAGAAGATAGAAGAAGGGAGCCAGCAGGAAAAAAATAAATAAATAAAGGGAGATAGAAGAAGAAAAGAGAAGAGACAACACGAAAAAGAAAAGAAAAAAAAAGAAACAGGAGAATGGGAAAAGCGAGAGAAAGAGAAGAGGGAGAGCGAAGGGGGAGAAAGCGCAGAAAGGGAAGAAGAGAAAGAGGGGAGAGGGAGGTGGAGGACTGAAATACAAGCAATGCAGGAAGATGAATAGGCAACGAGGATTAGCATAGGGATTGGTAACAGAGCAGGGGAGGGAGCGGGGAGGGGGGGGAAATAGAAGGGGAGGAGGGGGAGGTAGGGGAGGAGGAGGATATGGGGGAGATAGAAGGGGAGGAGGAGGAGGTGGGGGAGATAGAAGGGGAGGAGGGGGAGGTGGGGGGGGAGATAGAAGGGGGGAGGGGGAGGTGGGGGAGATAGAAGGGGAGGAGGAGGAGGTGGGGGAGATAGAAGGGGAGGAGGGGGAGGTGGGGGGAGATAGAAGGGGAGGAGGGGGAGGGGGGAGATAGAAGGGGGGAGGGGGAGGTGGGGGAGATAGAAGGAGGGAGGGGGTGCAGCATCTCCGTAGTTGGATTTTGTGATGCGCGAGTGTGTGGGTTTTTTTTTTTTTTTTATTGTTGGTAAAGTTTATTTATTACTTTTTCTTCATTTTTCATCTATCTATTAATTTGTTTCTTTTTTATTACAGTGCTACATCAGATTTTACCGTATCTCCGCTTTTCCTTTTGTTTATTTGATAATTCCTTCTTTTATTTGACTGCGTTTCTTCCACATCTCTCCTTCTCCCTCTTCTTACTTTACATCTTCTGTTTTGTTTCTTACTTTCCATTTTCTCTCTACCGCTTTTATTCATTTTCCATATGCATTCTTCTCCCTCTATTTCCATTTTCGCTTCCTAGGATTTTTGTTTCTTCTATTCTGTTATTCTTTATCGGCTTTTATTTCGAGATTTATATTCCTTCGTCTGTCATTTTTTTTCTTTATTTTCTGTTCTCTATAATTCCTCCTTTCTTAAGTTATCTCTTTCATCTTTCTCCCTTTTTTGGTTTATCTAATTTCTTTCGTTTTTGCATCCATTCTTGTTTGTTTTCTGCAGTTCTTCCTTTCCTCTAATCCCTCTTCTTTCCTCCTTTTCCTCTCTTTATTTTTCCTTTTTTTCTTTCTCGTTTCTTCCTTCTTCGCCTCATTTTCCTTTCATCTTTCTTTCTCCCCCTCCCTCCTTCCTTTGACTCTTTACCATCTTTTCCCCCTTCTCTTCCTCTTCTTCTTCCTTTGTCCTCTCTTTCCTCATTTTTCCCCCCTTTCTCTTTCCCCTTCACTTTCTTCTCCTCCCCTTTCTCTCCCCCCATCCATTCCCAACTCCCCCCCCCCTTTTCCCCTCTCTTTCTCCCAATTTCCTCTATATCCTCTCACTTCTTCCCCATCCATCTAGTCCACTTCCTCCTTCTCCCCTTCTCCCATTCCCTTCTTTCCCCCCTTATCTTCCCCTTTCTTCTCCTCTCCTCCTTACACCCCAAACTTCAGTCTTACATACCAAACTTAGAAGCATCTAACAACCGACAAGAAATCATAGGAAACTTCGCAGCTCTCCACAAAAGGTTATTAAAGGGCGTGGGGTATCATCTTTATTGTTATTATACGACTTGCCAGGTCCATTGCATTCTCATAGAAATAAAGGAGGAGGAGAGAGAGGGAGAAGGAGGGAGGGAGGGAGGGAGGGAGGGGGAGATAAGGAGGGAGGGGGAGATAAAGAGGGAGAAAGAGGAAAAGAGAAAGGAAGAAGAGAGAAAGAGAGAGAGAAGGGGGGAGGGAAGAGAGAGACAGAAAGAAAGAATTAGAGAAAGAGAGAGAGAGAGAGAGAGAGAGAGAGAGAGAGAGAGAGAGAGAGAGAGAGAGAGAGAGAGAGAGAGAGAGAGAGAGAGAGAGAGAGAGAGAGAAGAGCGGGAGCGCGTGAGGGGATGAAGAAAGGAAGGAGTGAGGGAGAGAGGGAGAGAGGGAGCGAGCAAGGGAGGCTCCAGAAGGACCCCCAGCCGAAGGATCTACCCATTAAGAGAAGCCCTTTTCATACCGCTATCAAGAACTCGGCGAACTACGATAGAATGAACAACCAAACAAATCCTCGCCAAGTTTCGGAGACGCCATTTCCGCAGAACCAGATTCTCTCATTCTAGATGTAACGACAGTGTTCCTCCCAACTACGACTTTCGGTCTTTGATAATAATAATAATAAAAAAAAAACTACAACAACAACAAAAAACCTGCGAGACGAATTTTTACCTTTGGAGTTGCGACGCAGGTGGCATTGTGACGGACACAATGGGGAAGCTTCGTACATCCGAGTCTGCGTCTGTCGATTTAGAATGCCCGAAGAAAAAGTTGTTTGGGGGAGAAAAATGATTTCGCTGACGTCCTACGATTTTGTTCTTGTTGTTTATCTTGCGTTGATATTCGTGTGTGAGGATTATCATTTTCGTCAGGTTTCTGCTTGCCGTGTTGCTAATTAGCTGCGTGATTAATTGCGGTGGAAAATCGTACGATATTACAGTCGTGCAACGGGGGTCCATTTTTGCATGCATACAATTCCTGCAGCAGAGATAACGATAATATAAATAATTCATTAAATTTCGAACAAAGATATATATATATATACTACATTTGTTTTATGAAGAAGTACATATGAACTCAATTATGCTATGCCTACATAAATATGTGTGTGCCCTCACCTTAGACAGATCCAGCCTTTAAACCTCTTGTGACTGAGGACTCGAAACACCTCAGGATGGAATTCGATATGCTACTCCCGAGGATGACTACTCGGTGACATTTTAAAAGTATATACCGCATACAAACAAAGATACTTATCTGTTTTTGAAGAAATATATACACATCTACACACGTCCACATACAAGCAAAGATGTGTATACATTTCTCCAAACATGCAAGAAATATGTACAAATCTACACGCGTCCTCATACAAACAGATACATATTTACTTTCGAAGAAATATATACACATCTACACACGTCCAAATGTAAGCAACGATACAAATATATTTTTCAAGAAATAAATGCATACCAACACACGTCCACATACAAGTAAAGCTACAGATTTACTTTCGAAGAAATGTATACACATCTATACACGTCCACATATAAGCAATGATGCAGATACATTTTTAAAGAAATAGATACACATCTACACACGTCCACCTACAAGCAAAGATACAGAATTTTTTGAAGAAATATATACACAACACACGTCCACATACAAACAAAGATACAGATATATTTTGGAGAAATATACACATATCTACACACGTCCACATACAACCAAACCTGCATACGTCCATGCATCACTCATACACACACCTACCACATACACACACACGCACACATTCACTCACGCTTAATTTAATCCAATACTCAATCTGGAATTTACCGAGCGAGGCCATTGACCTGAAGCGTTGCAAGGTTATTTTTCAATTACAGTGTCATTGGCGCAGCAACAGACTGCAATCGCTTTTCCTTGCATTTCATCTTCCAGGAAATAATTGTGGCCGCCATTTGATGTTCTTTTTAATGTTCCAGATCATTCAGAATCTCCTTTGTCATTCGGGTTTTCCGTTTTCTTTTCATCTATTCTTTATGTTATTTTTACTTACCTTTATTACCATAGATGTAACTTCTTTATTATCGAAGTTGTGTATTTATTTGCATTTTCCTTTACTCACGTTATTTCGATCATCACCCTGATCATTACCGTCATAATGATTATAGTCATCATTAATAGTAATTAGAGTAGTAATAACATTAATAGTAATCGTACTGGCATCATTATCAGTTTCATGATCATGATAATTTTCAGTTTTTATCATTACTGTTATTGTATTAAAGCGTTACTGTTAACATTTTTTTTTCCTTAATAATATTATTGTCACTATATAATTACCATCATCGTTACCATTGCCAGTGTCATAATTGTCACGAGTAGTATGATGCTTTGTATCACTGTCATCATCATCATCATCATTATCCTTATATACATAATTAGATTCATTGTTATCATTATCATTATTATCACTATTGTTATCGTTACAATTGTAATTATTATTATAGTCATTATTGTTATGAATACTATTGTTGCTATTATTATCATTATTACTAATATCAATATTTTTGTTATCGTTATCATTATCATTATTATCATTATTGTTATTATTATTATTATTATTATCATTATCATTATCATTATTATTATTATTATTATTATTATTGTTATTATTATTATTATTATCATTATTATTATTATTATTATTATTATTACTATTATTATTATTATTATTATTATTATCATTATTATTATTATTATTGTTATCATTATAATAATAATTATT
>NC_091549.1:46565798-46570798 GCF_042767895.1 Penaeus vannamei
TGCTGTGTTCGCTGGTATTTTTATCTTTTGTTTTAGTATTGTTTGTTTGTTTTCTGTTCATATCAGGCCTTTGCGTGTGTGTTCTCGTGTATGAATTGATGATTATCAGCCTACAGTTATTTAAGAATACTCTACAGGTCACATAACTTTCCATCGCACATAAACAAAACAACGGCCTTAATCTTGATCACTTCCTCCACATGCTTCTTACATCACGCCTCCCTCTTGCACGTTTTTTTTTTTGTTTTTTTTTTATCACAGGGTCTTTAGAACTCCTTTCCGATGGCAATCCTACCATCTAATCTCGCGTTTCTTTGTGATGTTCTATTCCCCTCAACACGCCCCCACGCCCCACCCGCATCCCCACGCCCCAGCCACACCCCCACGCCCCAGCCACACCCCCACGCCCCACCCACACCCCCACGCCCCACCCACACCCCCACGCCCCACCCACACCCCCACGCCCCACCCACACCCCCACGCCCCACCCACACGCCCCACGCCCCACCCCCACGCCCCACCCACACCCCCACGCCCCTACGCTCCAGTCACGCCCCTGCAGCTTACAGATTCCACGCCCGCACAACCAGCCGATTCCGCCGCCACGAAACTTCTGATAGCATGGTTAATAATCTATAATCCCCCGTCCACGCACTCGCCCTTTCGTATTAAACTTTTCCTGTCATTTGGGCCAAACTTTCCCTTGCTCGTCGCCGTATCCCTCTGCCCTGGGGGTCTCGAGGGGCTGGCGAGGCCTTGGCGGAGTTCGGGTTTTCTTTCTTGGACTTTCGGTGTCGTCGTGTTTGTGTTTGTGTTGGTGGGTATCTGTGTGTGAGGCTGCTTGGTTTGAATTCGTGTTTAGTTTATGTCTATTCTCGTGTTTGTATTTGTTTATTTGTGTGTTTGTTTGTTTGAATGTGTACGTGTGAGTGTGTCCTGGTGCTTCTCATTCTCCAGTGTTTTCTCAGCTCCTGATTTATCCTCGTATTATCATTTCCATCCGGACATTTCTCCCTCCTTCACATCCACGTGACTTTCTTCTCGACCTCCTGTCCTTTCTCTGAAATAACAAAAAGCCGGATTAGCGAAACAAACAGAGCGTAAACACACGGGTTTAGATAAGGATTTGCATATTAACCTCCTGTTTATACTGTGGATTTTTTATGTCGGTGCCTAAATCTGCGGATCAAAGGGAAGGTTATGAACAACACTAATTAAAATCGCTTTCATAACACCTGGATTTGGATTCACGACCGGGAAGCGCAACTTTGTGAAGGAAGAGAGACCAGTGGTTCTTCATGTCGTCATGTCTATCAACATCTTTTCTTAACTTCGCAATCTCTTCACTGTAAAGGAAAGAAATGTATGCTCCAGGAAAAAAATAAAAACAGGAAAAAGTAATTACTCGGATGAATCAAGAATGCAAATGATGATTAAATGGTCAAAATAAGCTTTTGATGTTATTGAAGGTTCCATTTGCTAATGTGTCGAGGGGCCGTTTTTAGACCATTTTCTCATGTGTTACCTGAAACCTATGACAAAGAGTGAAATATTCACATTCATATGAAGTGAGGATATGCGCGTCTCAAGGAGTTTTAAGACAAAATGCCTGAAAACGCGTCATCCAGGTTTAAACTTTAATCGACAACATAAGCATTTTCGGGCAGTTGTTCTGAGCACATCAATGAGCGCGCATACAAACAAGCACACACACAAGCACTCACGCACGCGCGCGCGCACACACGCACACACACACACAGCACACACACACACACACATACACACACACGCACACGCACACACACACACACACATACACACACATACACAGAGAGACGTACACACATATACACACGCACGTAAATACAGCACGGCACATTATACAAGAATACAAACAAGCTAATCACATAACAAGCAAACACATGCAAATATACCATCATACGAAAACACAGACGGAAGAAGGTACACATTCAAGAGAATAAGCGGCTAAGCAAGCAAGATACACACATAGTTGTTTCTCTCTCTCTCTGTCTGTCTGTCTCTGTCTCTCTCTCTCTCTCTCTCTCTCTCTCTCTCTCTCTCTCTCTCTCTCTCTATCTATCTCTCTCTTTCTGTCTATCTTTCTTTCTTTCTTTCTCTCTCTCTCTCTCTTTCTTTCTCTCTCTCTCTCTCTCTCTCTCTCTCTCTCTCTCTCTCTCTCTCTCTCTGTCTCTCTCAATTTCTCTCTCTCTTTCTCCCTCTGTCTCTCTCTCTCTCTCTCTCTCTCTCTCTCTCTCTCTCTCTCTCTCTCTCTCTCTCTCTCTCTTCTCTCTCTCTCTCTATCTATTTCTCTCTCTCTCTCTCTCTATCTATTTCTCTCTCTCTCTCTCAAATTCAGGAAACTAAAAAAATGCAAAACTTTGCTGTCAGGGTAGCACTTGGGAACGTAAAGAAGTATGACCACATTACCCCATACATAAACAAACTAAGTTGGCTAAAATTACATCACAAATGCAACTATAATACTTGCATACTAATTCATAAAATGATCCACGGTTTTTATCCAAAATGGTTTTTAACCCTTCCAACTGTAGGTAACACAACCTGTGTCCAAACAAGACAAGGTAACTAACTCCCTGTATATTAAAAGATCACATACAGACATAGGGGCACGACAGACACTAACACGTGGACCCATGATATGGAACCAACTGCCTTATATCAGAAACATTCAAAACTCAAATACATTCAAAAGGAAATTAAAAGAACGTCTATTAAATCACCAATGACATCAGGTTTCTAAATATAAGAATAGACATGATTTATATGTACCACCATTGATTCTATGCTTAACTTGTATTTATTTGTACTGTTACATCACTATGTATATAATAAGAATAACCATTGTAACAAATGGAATAAAGTATTTTGAATTTGAATTTGAATTCTCTCTGTCTCTCTCTCTCTCTCTCTCTCTCTCTCTCTCTCTCTCTCTCTCTCTCTCTCTCTCTCTCTCTCTCTCTCTCTCTTTCTCTCTTTCTCTCTCTCACTCTCTTTCTCTCTCTTTCTCTATATCTCTCTTTCTTTCTCCCTTCCTCTCTCATACATACCAATTCCCATACGCAATAATTCACAAACACACACACACACGTATACACAGCTGTCATATATATATCCCCTTTATCCATGCTGTCATTCCCTAATTACCCAAAACGACCATCATTGCGTCTTATGCATTACAAGCACAGTTGTTGTGCTTGATACAAGCCATCCCCCCTTAAAAAAACAAAGGATTTATGATGTCCTGTTTCGCGTAAGAAGCAAAAGGTAAACATTACGCTTCGTTGATGAGCGTTTAAATTCTTATATAACTTCAAAGTAATTTTCTCTCGTGTCTTTGCAGTCAACTGTCATTAATAATGATTATGGTGATAAGAGGCACTGATGGCCTTTTTTTTGATGATTTAGGGAATGACATAATGGTTGAAGAACTCGAAAGGGGATATATATATAAGACAACTGTGTATATGTGTGTGTGTTTGTGAATTATTACGTATGAGTATTGGTATGTATGAGAGAGAGAGAGAAAGAGAGAGAAAGAGAGATAGAGATAGAGAGGGGGGGAGGAGAGGGAGACAGGGAGGGAGGGAAGGAGAGAGGTGGGTGATGGAAGAAGGAAAGAAAGGAGCAAGGAGAGAGAGAGAGAGAGAGAGAGAGAGAAGAACAGACGAACAGACAGAAATAGAGAGAGGCAGAAGAGAGAGAGTGAGGGAAAGAAAGAGAAGAAGACAGGCAGAAGAGAGAGAGAGAGAGAGACAGAGAGAGAAAGATGTATCAAAAAGGAAAGGGTAGAAGGGTAAGAGGAAGGAAGGAGACAGAACAAATAGAGAATAGATACGTAAAATGATAGGAAAGTAGGAAGGTAAGAGGTAGGGAGGAGATGGAGCAAATAGAGAATAGATACGTAAAATGATATTTGGCACATATATGACGAATAACTAGAAATGCAGATAATTGGTAGATAGATAGTTAACATTTAGATAGATAGATAGATAGATAGATAGTTGACATATAGATTGATAGATAGATAGTTAACATATAGATAGATAGATGTTAGAGGGATAGATAGATGATAGATAGATAGATAGATAGATGATAGATAGATAGATGTATAGACGGTCCATAGATAATTAGATAGACGATACATAGGTAGAGAAAGAAAGTTTTTTTAACACAGTAGCACCCCCGCTATAACATACGGATGCAACATACAAAGTAAAGCTGTTTCATTTACGCTTTTAACAGCATCGAACTTGTGCTGAATTGAACACCTGAGTTTAAAACCATGTTCTCTTTTTCCCTTGCAGTGAAAAGTGCTTTCAATTGACACCGATCTTTGCAATAACAAATCAACAGAAACCATATAACCGCTTTGTCCTTTGTAAGACTTTCCGCCATCATAAGACTTTCTCCTATCTGCACAAACAATTTCTGAAATACTTCCTGGCACGAGCTTTCTCAAGTACTGTTCCCGGGTCACCTCCCAAAGTGAAAACAAGAAAGAAGAAGAAGAAGAAGAAGAAGAAGAAAAAGAACGTTTCTCCAAACACCCAGCGAAATATATATATATACGTTGTAGCGAGGCGACCTATTATCAGTAATGGAAATGCATCAGTACGGCGCGGACACAGGCTGGCGGTGATTCCAGTAATGTGTCCAAAAGCATTTTGATTTAGTGCAGCTCGCCCGATGTGGACACGGTCCTGGGATGGCTACGATCTGTCTTTAGCTTGGAAAATCGTCGAATACAGGAACTGCATTGTGTTCCTGTTCGGTTACTGTGCGTGCGCGACTGTGTGACTGTATGTGTGTGTGTGTGGCTGGGTATGGGTTTGTGTGACTGAATATGTATGTGCACGTCTGTTTACATCTTTGTGGATATTCGTGGTTATGTACGTCTTATTTTCTAAATCTTTGAGTGTTTCCGTATGTCTCATTTTATGACTTTCTTTTTTCTTTCT
>NC_091549.1:46600798-46603298 GCF_042767895.1 Penaeus vannamei
GTTGTTAATTAAAGGAATGTTTGAGAGACCGGAAGCAGACTGTGGTTAATGCCTCGATGGATGACGTCACACTCGAAATCCAAGTTCCTCCTCGACGCAAATCTGTCTCGACTTAAGATTACGATTTCTCCCGTATTTTTTTTTTTTTTTTTATCACCCTTCGTTCTTAGATCTCCTCTCTTCCTTTTTTATTTACGAAATTTCCCGTTTATCAAAAACATCACCATTTTCTTCTTTCTTTTCCTTTTTTTTTTTTTTTTTTTTTTTGCTATTTAAAGGGATTAGGATTGATTAGAGGTGTTTGCAGATTAAAGAGCTTGCGTGCACATCATGGGTGAAGGATGGGCCAGGGGAGGGGCGGTAACTGTCAACGGCGCTGTATATGCTGAGAGATTTAATGAGAAACCCCCCCCACCACCCCCACCCTCCACCCCCACCCCCCTCTTGGCTCTCTTTGCACGTGCGGCTCCGAGAAAGAACACGAAGAAGAATGTATGTTAGGGAATGAATGGGTGAATGAGTAGAAGGGAAGAATCTGATTTAGGGACGAGCGAACAGATAGATTAGGGGAAAGAAGAAAATAGAATCGAATGAATGTACAGGATAATGAAAGATTAAAAAATAGAATGCCGGTGATTCGTTAAATTTTATACAACGAAGATTAAAAATATTGATCCTGATAATAAAAATGATCAACGATAGTGCCGGGGTGTGCAGAAAAATAAAAAATAAAAAGTTGCAATGAACGAACGGCTTAAACGGACAACATCGGATAATGACTGACACCAGAACAGTTTTAGAATACCGGATTCCTGAGCCAACTCGGACTGTGATTGACTCGACAGCTGATACCCGGACAAAGCAGGCAGCCACGAGAGCCTAGTAGACAGACAGACAGACAAACAGACAGGTAGAGCGCGACCACCTGGCAGCAGCGCCACCACAAACACGTGACAGTGCCATAATCTCCCAGGGAACGGCTGGTCCGGCTCTTAGTAAGCTTAATTGTCGTTGCGAAGTTGCAAGTCCAACATTCACCCCGCAACTTGGGATCTCTGCGTGGGTCGCGCTGTCTCGCTCACGGGCGTGGGTGCCGGGGGCGTGGCAGAGGGTTATGTGGGTCGTAGTTACTGTTTCGTTTCGTATCGTAGGTAAAGGGATATAATCGTTGGTAGAGGGATACATCTTGTGCTACGAATACACATACACATACACAGACATACAGACACACACGCACATACACACACACACACACACACACACACACACACACACACACACACACACACACACACACACACACGCACACAAAACACACACACACACACACACACGCACACGCACACGCACACGCACACGCACACACACACACACACACGCACACACCCACCCCCACACACACACACACACACACACACACTATATCTTGTGCTACGAATACACACGCACATACACAGGCAAACAGACACACACACACACACACACACACACACACACACACACACACACACACACACACACACAAACACACACACGCACACAAAACACACACACACACACACACACATATACATAAATTTGAGTGTGTCTGTGCATGTGCGTGTGTGTGTGTGTTTATATATACATGTATATATGAACGAATGTTTAAGTCGACCGACTGAATTCTATTTTCCGTCTCCTGCTGTTCCCGACTTTCGTTCCTGGAGGAGCAAAAACGCTTGTCCTCTTTCACGTTTCCCAAGTTACAGAATTTGTCCAAATACGTAAAATGGTTTGCTGTTATTCGTAGATTTTCCTAACTGTTTATTTCTCCTGTGTAAGAGTTTGGTTTATTTCTTGTTTTCATTTTATTTTCATTTTCTTGTTTCTTGTGCTGCGTTTTTTAAAATCTTCGTCTACTCTTTTTTTCTTTATTTAGATATTTGATCCTTCTCTCTCTCTCTCTCTCTCTCTCTCTCTCTCTCTCTCTCTCTCTCTCTCTCTCTCTCTCTCTCTCTCTTTCTCTCTCTTCCTTTCTCCCTCCCCCCTCTCTCTCTTTCTCTCTCTCTCTCTCTCTATCTATCTATCTCGTGACGTTTCGAACCCTCCAAGAGTTCCTCATCAGGTGGATATCTGATTGTAATGACCGGTTATTTATCCGTCTGATCAGTGTGGACGTTACCATTTCATCTAATTTCTTATTTTGGCAGTTTTCCTATTATTCTCTGTGCACATGTCACTGTGTATGTGTGAGTGTGTGTGTGTGTGTGTGTGTGTGTGTGTGTGTGTGTGTGTGTGTGTGTGTGTGTGTGTGTGTGTGTGTGTGCATGGGCGCGTTTGCGTGTGTTTGTTCGTGTGTCCGTATACACACACACACACACACACATACACACACACACACACAAACTACCAAACACCGATTTCCTTCCATTCTCTCTTAATCTCGAACATAATAAAGCAAAACAGATAACTAAAAAAAAAGAAAAAAAAAAAAAAATCATGCAAGCGTCTTCATCTTCTT
>NC_091549.1:46613298-46623298 GCF_042767895.1 Penaeus vannamei
TTGTTGATTTCATTGTTGTTTTTGTTGATTTCATTGTTGTTTTTGTTGATTTCATTGTTGTTTTGTTGATTTCATTGTTGTTTTTGTTGATTTCATTGTTGTTTTTGTTGATTTCATTGTTGTTTTTGTTGATTTCATTGTTGTTTTTGTTGATTTCATTGTTGTTTTTGTTGATTTCATTGTTGTTTTCGTTGTTGTTTTTGTTGATTTCATTGTTGTTTTCATTGTTGTTTTTGTTGATTTCATTGTTGTTTTTGTTGATTTCATTGTTGTTTTTGTTGATTTCATTGTTGTTTTTGTTGATTTCATTGTTGTTTGTGTTGGTTTCATTGTTGTTTTTGTTGTTTTCATTGTTGTTTTTGTTGATTTCATTGTTGTTTTTGTTGATTTCATTGTTGTTTTCGTTGATTTCATTGTTGTTTTTGTTGATTTCATTGTTGTTTTCGTTGATTTCATTGTTGTTTTCGTTGATTTCATTGTTGTTTTTGTTGATTTCATTGTTGTTTTTTATTCCATTGTTGTTTTTGTTGATATCATTGTTGTTTTTGTTGATTTCATTGTTGTTTTTGTTGATTTCATTGTTGTTTTTGTTGATTTCATTGTTGTTTTTGTTGATTTCATTGTTGTTTTTGTTGATTTCATTGTTTTTGGTTTCATTGTTGTTTTTGTTGATTTCATTGTTGTTTTTGTTGATTTCATTGTTGTTTTTGTTGATTTCATTGTTGTTTTTGTTGATTTCATTGTTGTTTTTGTTGATTTCATTGTTGTTTTTGTTGATTTCATTGTTGTTTTTGTTGATTTCATTGTTGTTTTTGTTGATTTCATTGTTGTTTTTGTTGATTTCATTGTTGTTTTTGTTGATTTCATTGTTGTTTTTGATGATTTCATTGTTGTTTTTGTTGATTTCATTGTTGTTTTTGTTGATTTCATTGTTGTTTTTGTTGATTTCATTGTTGTTTTTTATTTCATTTTTGTTTTTGTTGATTTCATTGTTGTTTTTGTTGATTTCATTGTTGTTTTTGTTGATTTCATTGTTGTTTTTGTTGATTTCATTGTTGTTTTTGTTGATTTCATTGTTGTTTTTTGTTGATTTCATTGTTGTTTTTGTTGATTTTATTGTTGTTTTTGTTGATTTCATTGATTTTTTATAAACTTCATTGTTGTTTTTTATTTCATTGTTGATTTTATTGTTGTTTTTGTTGATTTCATTGATTTTTTATTTCATTGTTGTTTTTGTTGATTTCATTGTTGTTTTTTGTTAATTTCATTGTTTTTTGTTGATTTCATTGTTTTTGTTGATTTCATTGTTTTTGTTGATTTCATTGTTGTTTTTTGTTTATTTCATTGTTGTTTTTGATTTCATTGTTTTTTTGTTGATTTCATTGTTGCTTTTGTTATCATTTCATTGTTGTTTTTGTTGAATTCAATGTTGTTTTTGTTGATTTCAATGTTGTTTTTGTTGATTTCATTGTTGATTTTGTTGATTTCATTGTTGTTTTTGTTGATTTCATTGTTGTTTTTGTTGATTTCATTGTTGTTTTTGTTGATTTCATTGTTTTTGTTGATTTCATTGTTGTTTTTGTTGATTTCATTGTTGTTTTTGTTGATTTCATTGATTTTTTATTTCATTGTTGTTTTTGTTGATTTCATTGTTGTTTTTGTTGATTTCATTGTTGTTTTTGTTGATTTCATTGTTGTTTTTGTTGATTTCATTGTTGTTTTTGTTGATTTCATTGTTGTTTTTGTTGATTTCATTGTTGTTTTTTATTTCATTGTTGTTTTTGTTGATTTCATTGTTGTTTTTTATTTCATTGTTGTTTTTGTTGATTTCCTTGTTGTTTTTGTTGATTTCATTATGACGTCACAGTACCAAGTATCACGTGATTCAATACTCGTACGTCACAATGTCATTAGTCTCAGAAGTATATATATCTCACCTAAAACATTCCCAGACAGACGAAGATAAGGACTGACAGATAGAGAAAGTGTATAACGGAAATTGACATAGAAGGAAGAAGAGAAGAGATGGACAATGAAGATGAAAGATACAGATCTTTTCAATCCAGCGAAAGAGACATTGTGACGTCATCGTAGCCTCAAATTTCCGACATTTAAGAAACGATAAGAATAATAATTGATAGACGTAGTGTGGACGATAAAAGAGAGGAAATGATGCATACGAGAAAAGAGGTATGATGTATAGAAATAGATACCACAATAGAAAGATGAAAACGTGTGTGTGTGTGTGTATATATCTGTACACACACACACACACGCACATATATATATATATGTATGTATATATATAGAAAGAGAAAGAAATTAATATACATGAAAATTGATATTATAAAGACGGATCAGCATGGAAACTAGATACAAAAATAGCAGAAAGACGATCCGATTAGATAATTCCCATGAATTCATGAATTCATTAATCTTTTCAATCATATATATAAATATATATATATATATGTGTGTGTGTGTGTGTGTGTGTGTGTGTGTGTATGTGTGTGTGTGTGTGTGTGTGGGTGTGTGTGCGCGTGTGTGTGTGTGTGTATATATATATGTGTGTGTGTGTGTGTGTGTGTGTGTGTGTGTGTGTATATATATATATATATATATATATATATATATATATATATATATATATATATATATATATATATATATATATATTATAAAATGAGCAACACGCGGCTCTAAACCAGACCTTCCTATTGTTGAAATGAATTAAGAAAATAGCATTAAAAGAATACAGATTCAGTTAATTATGAACCACAATGATATTTTTTTCGAGAATGTTCCAGTATAAATCAGCTACCCTTGTATTCATGCACTTAATACGAGATAAATATTTATAATTACTGGCTCTAATGAATCTGACTTCATAATAAATTCATTTTTTGTTAATTCTTAACTAATTCAGATAAATTGAGAAACTCGGCATAGCATACTAATGAACTGAGGCTGACTACTGCAGGTATACGGAATTTATCAAAATTTCTTGTTTATGTAAAATCTTTTTTTTTTTAGTTTTTTGTTTTTGTTTTTTGACTGATTTTTTTAGTTTGTTTTATTTGTTCGTTCGTTTCGCGATAGTTCTTCGTGTTGTAAAATATCTTCCGCGTTTCGTTGTGATGATAAAAAATTGAACGAAAAAAAATAAGAATCTAGAAATAATAAAGGAAAAAAAGATTAAACCAAATTAAACTGGTAAAAATAAAACGAAATAAAAAAATAGAGATAAATAAGATTAAAGCGAAAAGACGAGACAAAGAAATTAGGAAGCAGAAAAGAAAAAAAAAAGAACAAAAAGGTAAATCCATCGACGACCTCGTCATCCGGCCTTAAAGATAACGAAGTAAACCGTTTTCTTCGAAGAGCGGCGCACGAAGAGCAACTCCTTCGACCTCATAGAAAACGGAAATGTGACAGTGATGGAGGAAGGAGGGCAGAACCTGTCCGGGTAAGATATTTTATGATGTCCAGAACGATGTCAAGTGCTATTCTTGCCTGGTTCTTTCATGGCTGACGCTTACAGGTTGTTATTTCATTTAGATTCCCGAGTCTGTAGCGTTCCTTGAAATTGTTTTGGGCGTGGGATTAGATTGAATTAGGCTCCTACATAATTCTGGGGTGATTGGCTATTTATCGCCGTGTTATTAGAACTAATCTGAGGTCACGCTGTGAACGTTTTCGCGGGCTAATCCGTGCTAATCGAACCGCCTTTCGAATCCGCGTGAATCCGTTTGTCTCGCGAACGACGCCCAGAGGCAAGAGACGAAGACGACCCGAAGTGTTAAAGATCGTCGCCCGATGATGATGTAATTCTTCCAATCATCGGCAATTTTCCGCTCCGTGTCGGTAATGAGAGATAATGATTGGTAATGATTAACTCGCGCGGGCACCTGTCGCTCGCGTCTCCCTCGGGCGAGAGAGACGAACGAGGAGGACCTCTCCCTCCGCGCGGTGGAAATGAGACGATTCGTTCCCGGGATTTCGCCGCCGTTTTCATGGCTCCGATTATGAGAGGAAAGTATGATTTATCGCCTCAAATGCCATGTCTCACGTTGCCGAGTCTTTAATATCGCTGTCCCATGGGAGAGAGTTTGGGAGCGGGTTCCTCATGACCACATTTCTAGCCTGAGTAATAACGCAAGACGAAGGTCCGTGGGAACTCCCTCACCTGGCAGCGCTTGGCCCGAAAGTATGCTTGAGCACGCAGGTGTGTTTGGCTGCGCTGTGGGTGTGTTTGTCTTTTTTAGTTTTATTCTTGTTTGTTTGTTCTGTTTCAATCATTTATAACTCATGTATATTTATTTGTCTTTATTTATTCTCTGTGCGTGTGTGTTTGAGTGTGTACGTATTCGTGTATGTCTGTCCGTGAATGTTTGATTGTGACATGTGACACGTATTAGTATGTATACATGTGTGCGTGGATGTGTATTTGCTGATTTTTTCCCCGTTTCGCCTGTGCATGTTTGCTGATCTGTTTCTTTCCTTCCTTCAGTAAAGAAAGAGTCACTGCGTTCTGGGAAATCATGTGCGTGTGTACCAGCGTGCGTACAGAGGTCGCGCGCCCGTACATGCGTGAATCCCACTACGAAATTATGTTATTACACCTGCCGCTCGATGCCGGGCTATCACATAGGCCTATCGCGAGCATCGGCGCGGCGAGGCGAGACGCGAGGCGAGCGGGCTTAACTCACTCACTCTTTTGGCTCTGATCCTCCTCATCCTCAGCCTAGGCCTCACGCTAACTCATTCATGTCCGGAGGCAATGTCATGTCGCCTTTTCATGCCCAGATATTCCCCGGCACATCACGCCCACCTCCGTCAGCGACGCTACAATAAGAAGCTGTTAAGTCAAGAGATAAGATTATGATACCTCACAATTACGCCCATTATCAGCTCATCGCTCTCCTCGTCCGACGAAGAGGCCGTCATTACGCGCTTATCACGCCCGTCCACGCCCAGAACCCACGCCTGGAGTAGGGCTACGGCCGCCCCTCTCACCTGTCCACCCTCGCCTGAAGAAGGGGTCATTACCTGGCCAATTATCTCGTGATAAAGATCTCGCGCAAGCAGGTGCCGCGGGCGGGGTCTTGGCTCGCCTTGGCGCTGCTTTCGGGGAGTTGTGTGGTTATTTTTCGTCGGTCTTTGTCGTTTGTATTTTATTAGTCTTTCCGTTAGTTTTTTTTTCGTTCGTGTTTTGGTTCGTCTTTTATTCGCCTTTCCGTTAGGTTTTTTTTCCGTGCTATGGTTAGTCATTTATTCGTCTTTCCGTTAGTTTTGTTTTTTTCGTCCGTGTTTTCATTCATCTTTTATTAGTCTTTCGTTAATTTTTTCGTCCGTATTTTCATTCGCCTTTTAATTCGTCTCTCCGTTAGCCTTTTTTTTTTTGTCCGTGTTTTGGCTAGTCATTTATTCGTCTTTCCGTTAGTTTCGTTTTTTTCTTCCGTGTTGTCATTCGTCTTTTATTACTCTTTCGTTAATCTTTTCGTCCGTATTTCCCTCCGCCTTTTTTCATCTTCCCATCACTCTCTTCCGCCCATGTTTTACCACTCACCTTTCCTTCAGTCTCTCCCTTACTACTTCCCACCAGTCTTCCCATTCAAGATTTCGCCGATTCGGAAGTCCTCCTCGCTCGGCCCTGCAAACCAGTGACCGGCTCGGACCGATGTTGTTGTAGGGCTTCCTCTCGTCTGCCTCCGCCTTGAGTTATGGTAATTGGGATGCAGATCAGCGTGTGTAGCAACAATAGTTTCTTGGGGCGTGGAGGAGGTGGGGAAAGGACGGGGGTGGAAGAAGGGGAAGAGGAGGAAGGGGGTGAGGGAGGGAGGGAGGGAGAGGAGGTGGGGAGAGGAGGAAGGGAAAGGCGAGAGGGAGGGAGGAGGGAGGAAAAAGGGGAAGAGGAGAAAGGGGTGAGGGAGGGGGGGAAAGGAGGAGGGGAAAGGCGAGAGGGAGGGAGGAGGGAGGAAGAAGGGGAAGAGGAGAAAGGGGAAACGGAAAGAGGGAGAGGGGGAGGAAAAGAGAGGAAGAGGGGAAAGGGTTGATGGAGAGGAAGAAAGGGGAGGGAAGGAGGGGAACGGGGAGAGGGAGGGAAGGAAAGCAGCGGAAGAGAGGAAACGGAAGATGGAGGGCAAGAAAAGGAGAGGAGGAGGAGAAGGGGAAGAGGATAGGACGGGGGAGTAAGAAGGGGAAGATTAGAAAGGGGAGAGGGAGGGAGGGGGAGGAAAGGAGAGGAAGAGAGGAAAGGGGAGAGGGAGGAAAGGCGAGGAGGAGGGGAAAGAGGAGAGGAAATGACGGGGCAGTAGAGGGAGGAAAGGAGAGGAAGAGGAGGAGGAAGAATTCTGAGAAAAGGGAAAATAAGAAGAGGGCTAAGGAGAAGTGGGAAAAAGAAAGGGGGTAGAGGAAAGACGGTAGTAAAAGAGGAGGAAAAAGGAAGAAGGAATTGGGGGGGGGGCTGTTGGGAATCCATGAGGATAGGAGTCCTGAGGAAAAGGCTCAAGTTGCAGGGTAGAGGGGAAAAGTCGGTGGAAATAGTGGATGATAAGGACGAGGAGAAGGCGGGTGGAGGGGGCTGGGGATTTGAGGGGGGTCATGAGGGTTTTAAAGGAGGAGGGGGGTCCTGAGGAATAATGCGGAGGAATAAGAAGAGCGAGAGGAGAATGGGGGAGAGGGAAAGAGATGGGAAAGGAGGAGAAGGAGGAGAGATGGGAAAGGAGGAGGAGGAGGAGAGAAGGGCAAAGCGGGGGAGGGGCTTTAAGTCGGTTCTTAGGGAAGGGGAGGTCTTAAGGACTTGGGTTGCGGGATCTGAGGGAGGGGAAGAGGGAATTCGGAGAGGGAGAAAGAGGAAATGAGTAAGAGGAGGAGGAGGAAGAAGAAGAGGGAGGATGGGATAGAGGGGGAGGAGGGTGTTTGGGGTGCTTTCTTGGGGAGTCTTAGGGAAGGGACCCGGATGAGGGGAGATTTAGGAAGAGGAAGAACGAGAAGAGGGGAAGGTAGTTGGGGAGGGTTCATAGGGGAAGGCGGGGGAGGGGGTCCAGGGATCCTGAGGGAAGAGGCGAAGGAAAAAAAAGAAAAAGAGGAGAAAAGGGAGGAATAAAAAAGAGTGAAGGGGAGGATACTAAGGTAAAGGGGGGGGGAAGGGAGAGGGAGGGATGTGGACAAGGAGGAAGAGAAGGAAGAGAAAAAGGAGGAGGAGGAAGAGAAGAAGGAGAAAAAGTAGGAGGAGGGGGAGGAGGAAGAGAAGGAGAAAAGGGAGGAGGAGGAGTAGGAAAAAAGGAGAAGGAGATGGAGGATGAGGAAGGGGCGGGTAGTGGAGGAGTGGAGGAGGGGGGGGGGGGGTAGTGGAGGAGGGGAAGGCGGGTTCTCAGATTAAAGTCCAAGTCATTTAATATATTCACGAACATTATGTCTGAGGAAACAAGTTAATCTGGCGCGCCGGCGATTATGTTGTTACGGTACGCGCTGCTCTCTTCTTTTCTTCTCTCTCTCTCTTTATCTTTATCTTTATCTCTTGTCTTTCTCTTTCTTTCTTCTCTTCATCTTTATCTTTCTCTTTCGTTATTCTCTTTATCTTTCTCTTCTCTCTCTTTCGCTCTCTCTTTCTTTCTTTCTTTCTTTCTTTCTTTCTTTCTTTCTTTCTTTCTTTCTTTCTTTCTCTCTCTCTCTCTCTCTCTCTCCCTCTCTCTCTCTCTCTCTCTCTCTCTCTCTCTCTCTCTCTCTTTCTCACTCTCTTTCTCTCTCTCTCTCTCTCTCTCTCTCTCTCTCTCTCTCTCTCTCTCTCTCCTCTCTCTCTCTCTCTCTCTCTCTCTCTCTCTCTCTCTCTCTCCCTCTCTCCCTCTCTCCCTCTCTCTCTCTCTCCCTCTCTCTCTCTTTCTCTCTCTCTCTCTCTCCCCTTCCCTCTCTCTCTCTCTCTCTCTCTCTCTCTCTCCCTCTCTCCTCTCTCTCCCTCTTCTCCCTCTCTCTCTCTCCCTTCCCTTCCCTCTCCTCACCCTCTCCCCCTTCCCCCTTCCTCCCCTCTTCCCCTCTCCTCTCTCCTTCCCCCTCCCTTTCCCTCTCCCTCCTCCCCCTCTCCCTCTCCTCCTCTCTCCCTCTCCTCCCCCCTTTCCCCTCCCTCTACTTCCCTCTTTCCCCCTTCCTTCTCCTCCTCTCCCTCCCTCTTCCCTTCCACTCCCTCTATATCCCCTTTCCCTCCCCCTTCCCACTCTCCCCTCTCTCCCTCTATTCCCCTCTCCCTTTCCCACTCCCTGCTCCTCCCCCCTTTCCCCTCCCCTCTCCTCTCTCTCCCTCGCCCACCTTCCCTCCCCTTTTCTCCTTTCCTCCTCCCCATCCCCTCTCCCCCTCTCCCTCTCCTTCCCCCTCTCCTCTTCTCCCTCTCCTTCCCCCTTTCCCTCCCCTCTCCCTCTCCCTCTCCCACTCCCTCTCTCCCCTTCCTTCCCCCATTCCCCTCTCCTCTCCTTCCCCCTTCCCCTCTCCCCTCTACCCCTCTCTCCCTCTCTCCATCTCCCTCTCCCTCTCCTACTTCCTCTCTCACCTTCTCCTCCCCCTTTCTCCTTTCCCCTTCCCTTCCTCTCTCCCTCTCTCCCTCTCCCCCCTTTCTCCCTCTCTCCCTCTCTCCCCTTCCCTCTCTTCTTCCCTTTCCCTTCTTCCTTCTCCTCCCCTCTCCTTCCCCTCTCTTTCCCCTCCTCCCTTCCCCTCTCCCTCTCTCTCCTCTCTCACCTTCCCTCCCCCTTTTCTCCTTTCCCCTCCCCCTTCCCCTCTCCTCCTCTCCTCCTCTCCCTCTCTCCCCTTCCCTCTCTTCTTCTTCTTTCTCTTCCTTCCTCTCTCCTTCCTCTCCTTCCTCTCACACTTCCTTCTTTCTCTCTCTCGACTCTCTTCCCCTCTAAATCTCTTCTCTTTCCTTCTTTCTTCTTCTTCTTCTTTCTTCTTCTTCTTTCTCCTTTCCTTCCTTCTTCCTTCCTCCTTTCCTCCCTCTCCTCTTCTCCCTCTTTCCTCTCCTTCTTTCCTCTCCCCTTCTTCCTCTTCTTCCTCTCTCCTCCTTCTTCCTTTCCTTCCTTCCTTTCCTTCCTTCCTTTCCCTCTTTCTCCTCTCCCTCCCTTTCTCCTTTCCCTTCCTCTCTTTCTCCCTTCTCTTCACCCCTTTCCCTTCCCCCTCTTTCTCCTTTCCCCTCTCCTTCTCTCCCCCTCTCCTCCTCTCCCTCCCCCTCCCCCTCTCCCTCTCTCCCTCTCCCTCTCCCTCTCTCACCTTCCCTCCCCCTTTCTCCTTTCCCCTCTCCTCCCTTCACTCTCTCTCCTTCCTCCTCTTCTCCCTTCTCTCCCTTCCCCTTCCCTCTCTCTATCTCACCTCACCTTCCTCTTCCTCTTTTCCTCCTTCCCCTCTTCGAGACTTCCTGCTGCCGGACTTAATTGTTACTTACTGCGGTGCGGGAATCTCACGACGGAAGCTGTGACGCCACGGGAGGTTCGATGGTCGAGAGGGGACGGGGGGTGGGGGGGGGAGGGAAAGAAAATGGGAAGGGGGGAGGGAGGGGGAAGAGTGAGAAAAGAAGAGAGAGTGAGGGGGCAGGTGGAAAGGGCGTGGGTGGGGGGGGTGGAGGGGGAAAGAAAATGGGAAGGGGGGAGGGAGGGGAAGGAGTGAGAAAAGAAGAGAGAATGAGGGGATAGGTGGAAAGGGGGAGAGAAGTGTGAGAAGATGGACATAAGGAAAGGATAAAGAAAGAATAAGAGGCATGGATAAGAAAAAAAAGAAGAGTTGGAGAAAAAAAAGGAAACAGACAACAAGAAAAACAAGAAACACGAACACAAGATCAGAGGAAAGATTAAAACAATTCAAAAAAAAATATATATATATATATCCACAAAACAATACGAAAAATCGAACTTAGCTGTTTGAGATACTAATACCTTAAATGCGTGTATTTGTATCATGTATTTCGTATTTGCAAGGCTATTTCATAAGGAGTTTGTCTAAATGTTGGAAGAACATTTTCCAG
>NC_091549.1:46638298-46640798 GCF_042767895.1 Penaeus vannamei
AATATCCTTAATGAATCCCCCAAAGTCACATCCTATGGCGTGTAAGTCCCGTAGATTTTATTCGCGGAGACTGACGACCTTATTGATCAAGTTATCTTGGATGATTGAAAAGTTAAGGATGCCACAAAAAAAGATAAATAAGTAAATAGAATATGTAAATAGATAATATTTAATAAAAGAAAAGGATAAAAGAAAGAGAGAGAGAAAAAAGAAAAAAACGGAAATTTGTTTCGATCGCGTATGAAGAGGAAGAAATTACCAAAATGCGAGAGAAAAATAGAAAGGAAGAAAAGCTTTAGATAAAACAGGAGAAAATATATAACTGAAAACACATGTATCTAACAACTGCCTCGTAAACATAATCAAAATAAATTCATCGAGCAATAAATACATTAAACCATACAAAAGAGAAGAGAAAAATAAAGGATTCAGTCCCTATATAGAATCAAAACCCTTTTCCCATTCCCTAAATAGAATCAAAACCCTTTTCCCAGTCCCTATATAGAATCAAAACCCTTTTGCCAGCGTCTATGCTTAAGGGTAAATTTGAAGATGACTTATTTAGCAAATGTGAGCAGTAAAGTTAATGTCCCTTATAAAGTAATGTCGGAAAACAAGCTGTAGCCAATTAGATCCTGTAGAAAAGAACCGGAACCCATTTCAGAAACTGTATGAGGAGTTTCAGCAGATGTGTGTGCGTGTATGTGTATGTGAGTGTGTGTGTGGGTCTGCGTCCATGTTTTTAAGTGTGTGTGGGTCTGCGTTCGTGTTTGTGTGTGCGTATATGTGTGTGTGTGACTGTGTGTGTGGGTTTGTGTTCGTCTATGTGTGTATGTGTGTGTGTGTGTGTGTGAGCGTGTGTGTGGGTCTGCGTTCGTGTTTGTGTGTGCGTATATGTGTGTGCGTATATATGTTTGTGTGTGAGTGTATGGGGGTTCGCGTTCGTGTTTGTGTGTATGTGTGCTAGCTCCATTAGCCATCGAGATCCACATATACTTACATAGAAAGATATTACATTAGCAAGCCAATTTTAACGCGGTCTTTGTTGATATGAACAGACCAATATGGAACCGAGCAATTTCGTCTTCCATCTGCATGAAAACACGTCTCGAGAAACTTGTTTTTGCCTCACCAGAGAGCGAGGGCGAGGGGAGCCGAGAGGAAGGGAAAGGAGGGGAGGGGTAGGAAAAGGAGGGGAGGGGGAGGAAAAGGAGGGAGAGGAGGAGGAGGAGGAGGAAAAGGAGGGGAAGAGGAGGGAAAGGAAGGGAAGAGGAGGAAGAGGAGGAGGGTAAATGAGGAGAGGAGGAGGATAGGAGGAGGAAGAGGAGGAGGGGAGGGGGAGGTAAAAGGAGGGGAGAACCAGGAGCCGAGATGAGAACGGAAGAGAAGGAGGAAGAGAAAGATAAAGGATGGGATGTAGAAGAAGCTAAAGAGAAGGAGAAAGGAGATGGTACAGGAGGAAGAGAAGGAGGAGGATAAAAAAGGGAAGGAAGAAAAGGAGGAGGAAGGAGGGAAGCAGGAAGAGGAAGAAAAAAAGAGGTATAGCAAGAAAAGAAGGACGAGAAGGAGAAAGAGGAATACGAGAAGGAAGAAGAAGAAGAAGAAGGGCGATGAGGGGGGGAGGGGGAGGGGTCGTGTACCCAAGGCCTCCCATCCTTCGTATTAAAGGGCCCGAAGATGGAAGAGGGAAATGCGAGGACGAGAGACGAGGGAAACCCATGGCGTGCGTCGCGGGGCCTTCCGTGTGGCCGTGTGTTCGAGGCATTTGCACGGTGTGAGAGTGAGCGCCGCATGATGGCCGGGAGGAAGGCTGCGTGTATTAAAAAGCAAGACCGGTTTGCCTGTAATTGAACAAACTCAAGTTCATGGTGTGTTTTGACTGCGGGTTTTATGATTTATTTGTTATAGATGATATTTCCGCAAGTTTGACGACACGAAAGCGCCTCGCCCGGGGAGCCGGCGCGATGAACTTGTACGCGCCGGCCACTTGGGCTCCGGCGGCGAGGCGTCACGTGTATGTGCAGGTGTGTATGTATGCATATATATATATATATATATATATATATATATATATATATATATATATATATATATGTGTGTGTGTGTGTGTGTGTGTGTGTGTGTGTATGTGTGTGTGTGTATGCGTGTGTGTATGTGTGTGTGTGGGGGGGGGGGGAGGTTGTACACACACACACACACACACACACACACACACACACACACACACACACACGCATATATATATATATATATATATATATATATATATATATATATATATATATATATATATATATATGTATGTATATATTCATGATACTTTACACATACACACACATATATGATATACATGTGTGTGGAGAGAGAGAGAGACTTAAACCTATTCACACACACAAATGCAGGTCGCGATGGACAGATAGACAAGAAAAAAAAACAAAAAAGACAAACAGAAAAAAACAAATAGACAGGTAGACAAACCAAAAAAAAGACATAGACAAAC
>NC_091549.1:46658298-46663298 GCF_042767895.1 Penaeus vannamei
TCTTCTTCTTCCTCCTCTTCTTCTTCTTCTTCTTCTTCTTCTTCTTCGTCATCCTTGTTCTTCTTCTTCTTCATCCTCATCTTCCTTATTTTCTTCTCCTTCTTCATCTTCTTCTTCTTCTTCTTCTTCTTCTTCTTCTTCTTCCCTTCTTCCTCTTTCCTCTTTCTCCTCCTTCCTCCTCCCCCTCCTCCTCTTCTACTTCTTCCCTCCAATTTCTCTCCCCGTACCAGCTCTTCCCCTCCCTCTTCTCTTCCTCCTTCCTACCTCTTCCTACTTTCCCACACTCCTCACCCTTTCGCCCCCATCCCTCTTCCCACCCTCACCCCTACCCCCTTCCCCCCCGACCCCGCTCCCCACACCCACCCCTCAACTCTTTGCCCCACTCCCACCCCACACCCCACGCGCCCGTAATGATAAGGTGTCGCGAGTCAAGGTGGTAACTCCATTATTATGCTCTGTATGGACGCAGCGCCGCGCGAGCTGTCCGGTCGCCCATTGTGCCCCCGGTAATGTATTCGAGCCATTTTCCAAAACAGTTCAAAGCCGAAACACCTATCATAGCGCTGGGGAGGAGGGGGGGAAGGGGGCAGCGAGAAGGGGGGGAAGTGGGGGGCAGCGAGAAGGGGGGGAAGGGGGGCAGCGAGAAGGGGGAGGGAGGAAGGGGGAGGGTGGAAGGGGGAGGGGGAAGGGGGAGAGTGGAGTGTGAGGGAGAGAGTGAAGGGGAGGGGAAGGGCGTGGAGGGTGGAAGGGGGCGGGGGAGAGTGAGGGAGAGAGTGAGGGGGAGAATGAGAAAGGTGAGAGTGAGGAGGAGAAGAAGGAGAAGGAGAGAGAGAGAAGAGGAAGAAGGAGAAGAAGGTGAATGAGAGAGAGAAGAGGATACAGAGGGCCAGCGAGGGAAGGAAGGAAGGAAGCAAGGAAGGAAGGAAGGAAGAAGGAGGGCGGGACATCCGTGCTGCCGACTGATGAATAATTGTTTAGCGATTATGTGGCACCGGCGGAGCGCGAAAGAAGCCGGCGGGACAGAGACCGGAGCTTCGGAACGGAAAGCTGCGCGGGGAGGCTTCGTGACGGCGGTGGCGGCGGCGGGCGGGCGGGCGTCGGGGTTTCGGAGTCGGGACACGTGCAGAGGCGATGCTTATCTCTCGACCCGCCCGCGATCGAGGAGAGACGGGCGGCGACACTCTCTCTCGCCTCGTTAATCAACCTTTGGTAACGGCGGGCGAGTTGAAAGGGAGGGCTGGGTGGGTGAGGGAGGGAGAGCGGGAGGGCTGGGTGGGTGAGGGAGGGAGAGCGGGAGGGCTGGGTGGGGTGGGAGGGAGGGAGAGCGGGGAGGGCTGGGTGGGTGGGTGAGGGAGGGAGAGCGGGAAAGCTGGGGTGTGGGTGAGTGTGGAGGGAGAGCGGGAGGGCTGGGTGGGTGAGGGAGGGAGAGCGGGAGGGCTGGGTGGGTGAGGGAGGGAGAGCGGGAGGGCTGGGTGGGTGAGGGAGGGAGAGCGGGAGGGCTGGGTGGGTGGGTGAGGGAGGGAGAGCGGGAAAGCTGGGTGGGTGAGGGAGGGAGAGCGGAGGGCTGGGTGGGTGAGGGAGGGAGAGCGGAGGCTGGGTGGGTGAGGAGGGAGAGCGGGAAGGCTGGGTGGGTGAGGGAGGGAGAGCGGGAGGGCTGGGTGGGTGAGGGAGAGCGGGAGGGCTGGGTGGGTGAGGGAGGGAGAGCGGGAGGGCTGGGTGGGTAGGGAGGAGAGGGAGGGCCGGGTGATGAGGGAGGGAGAGCGGGAGGGCTGGGTGGGTGAGGGAGGAGAGCGGGAGGGCTGGGTGGGGTGAGGGAGGGAGAGCGGGAGGGCTGGGTGGGTGGGTGAGGAGGGGAGAGCGGGAAAGCTGGGTGGGTGAGGGAGGGAGAGCGGGAGGGCTGGGTGGGTGAGGGAGGAGGGAGAGCAGGAGGGCTGGGTGGGTGAGGGAGGGAGAGCGGGAAGGCTGGGTGGGTGAGGGAGGGAGAGCGGAGGGCTGGGTGGGCTAGGGAGGGAGAGCAGGAGGGCTGGGTGGGGTGAGGGAGGGAGAGCGGGAGGGCTGGGTGGGTGGAGGGAGGGAGAGCGGGAGGGCTGGGTGGATGAGGGAGGGAGAGCGGGAGGGCTGGGTGGGTGAGGGAGGGAGAGCGGGTGGGCTGGGTGGGTGAGGGAGGGAGAGCGGGTGGCTGGGTGAGGTGAGGGAGAGAGCGGGAGGGCTGGGTGGGTGAGGGAGGGAGAGCGGGAGGGCTGGGTGGGTGAGGGAGGGAGAGCAGGAGGGCTGGGTGGGTGAGGGAGGGAGAGCGGGAGGGCTGGGTGGGTGAGGGAGGGAGAGCGGGAGGGCTGGGTGGGTGAGGGAGGGAGAGTGGGAGTGGCTGGGTGGGTGAGGGAGGGAGAGCGGGAGGGCTGGGTGGATGAGGGAGGGAGAGCGAGAGGGCTGGGTGGATGAGGGGGGGAGAGCGGGAGGGCTGGGTGGGTGAGGGAGGGAGAGCGGGGGGGCTGGGTGGGTGAGGGAGGGAGAGCGGGTGGGCTGGGTGGGTGAGGGGCTATGGGTGGGTAGGAGGGAGGGAAGGAACCCATCTCAGGTGTATATATGGCAAATAGAAATGGAAATTGAAACTTGATTTGGTCTCTGTGAATATAATTATATTATTGATTTGGTCTCAGAGAATATAATTATATTATTGATTTGGTCTCAGAGACTATAATTATATTATTGATTTGGTCTCTGAGAATATAATTATATTGAGAATACAGTTACACACACTATAACATCATCAGAAGTACCGGCACTGCGTTACAGACTCGGGGAAGTCGGAAGATTTTTTTCTTCTATCATCTTTCGCGCTGGAATGTCTTTCTCTGGATTTTGGGGCCGAGGAGGAGGAGGAGGAGGAGGAGGAGGAGGAGGAGGAGGAGGAAGAGGAAGAGGAAGAGGAAGAGGAAGAGGAAGAGGAGGAGGAGGAGGAAGACGAGGAGGAAGAAGAGGAGGAGGAGGAAGAAGAGGAGGAAGGTGAAGATGAAGAGGAGGAGGAGGAGGAAGAAGAGGAAGAGGAGGAGGAGGAAGAAAAGGAGGAAGAGGAGGAGGAGGAGGAAGGTGAAGATGAAGAGGAGGAGGAGGAGGAAGAAGAGGAAGAAAAGGAAGAGGAGGAAAAAGAGGAGGAGGAGAGAGAAGAAGAGAGAGGAGGAGGAAGAAGAGGAGGAGGAGGAGGAAGAAGAGGAGGAGGAGGAAGAAGAGGAGGAGGAGGAAGAAGAGGAGGAAGAGGAAGAAGAGGAGGAGGAGGAAGAGGAGGAGGAGGAGGAAGAAGAGGAAGAGGAGGAGGAGGAGGCGGCGGCGGCTCTCGCACCTGCTTGGCTGATGCGTCGGTGCGTGTGTGTCTGAAGGGATGGAGGCCGGTGGAGCGGCTGAAAAGATTGTTCTAAGACAGAAAATGTCTCCAGAGTTGATATTTGTTTGTTATTTAAAGAATAATCATGCTGATGATGATATTTATGAATATATGATCAACATGACTATTATCATCATCAGCTTCGTCATTAGCATTACCATTAGTTTTATTATCATCATCACCATCAGGATCAGTATCATTATGGTCATCATTACCATCATAATCACTCTCATGATGACGATGACGACCATCATCTGTATGATCATCTTTATTATATATGATTTTTATAATCATTTCCAATATCAGTCTTGACTACCATCGCTATTAATGTTACCATTATTTGTTTTAAATGTCAACCTGAGCACCATAACGGTACACTGCAGCACCGTTGATATCAGTCGCGGCGAAGTGGCTGAAGCGGCGGTCCTGTTGCCCCCCCCCCCCCAGTCGTAGCGTCTCCTCCGAGGGGTCCAGGCGGTCGCAAGTCGATCCGCGCCGGATAGTTGGCACGAAGAAATACATCTGGTCTCGTATGAAAATTGGGCTGGGAAGAAACCGGTCCGGGGCCGAGGCGAGTGTAGGTGGCGCGGGGAGGGAGGGTGAGAGGGAGAGAAAGGGGGAGGGAGGGTGAGAGGGAGAGAAAGGGGGAGCGAGGGTGAGAGGGAGAGAAAGGGGGAGGGAGGGAGGGTGAGAGGGAGAGAAAGGGGGAGCGAGGGAAAGGGAGAGGGAGGGTGAGAGGGTGAGAAAGAGGGAGGGAAGGTGAGAGGAAGAGAAAGAGGGAGGGAGGGTGAGAGGGAGAGAAAGGGGGAGGGAGGGTGAGAGGGAGAGAAAGAGGAGGGAGGGTGAGAGGGAGGAGGATGAGAGGGAGAGAAAGAGGGAGGGAGGGTGAGAGGGAGAGAAAGGGGGAGGAGGGTGAGAGGGAGAGAAAGAGGGAGGGAGGGTGAGAGGGAGAGAAAGAGGGAGGGAGGGTGAGAGGGAGGGAGGGTGAGAGGGAGAGAAGGTGGGGGGATGAGAGGGAGAGAAGGAGGGAGGGAGGGTGAGAGGGAGGGAGGATGAGAGGGAGAGAAAGAGGGAGGGAGGGTGAGAGGGAGAGAAAGGGGGAGGGAGGGTGAGAGGGAGAGAAAGAGGGAGGGAGGGTGAGAGGGAGAGAAAGAGGGAGGGAGGGTGAGAGGGAGAGAAAGAGGGAGGGAGGGTGAGAGGGAGAGAAAGAGGGAGGGAGGGTGAGAGGGAGAGAAAGAGGGAGGGAGGGTGAGAGGGAGAGAAAGAGGGAGGGAGGGGGAGAGGGAGAGAAAGGGGGAGGGAGGGTGAGAGGGAGAGAAAGAGGGAGGGAGGGTGAGAGGAAGAGAAAGAGGGAGGGAGGGAGGGTGAGAGGGAGAGAAAGGGGGAGGGAGGGTGAGAGGGAGAGAAAGAGGGAGGGAGGGAGGGTGAGAGGGAGAGAAAGGGGGAGGGAGGGAGAGAGGAGAGAAAGAGGGAGGGAGGGTGAGAGGAGAGAAAGAGGGAGGGAGGGTGAGAGGGAGAGAAAGGGGGAGGGAGGTGAGAGGGAGGAAGGAAGGGACGGGAAGGAAGGAAAGGAGGAGGGAGGGAGAAAGGGAGGGGGAAAGAAGGAAATTAGGGAAGGAGA
>NC_091549.1:46670798-46680798 GCF_042767895.1 Penaeus vannamei
TCCTCTCGAGAACCTGTTTTCCGTCATTTATCAGGCGCTGCGGCCTTCCACTTTGCTTTTTTCTGGGTCTTATCTCTTGCTTTCGTCCTTTCCCTCTCTCTCTCTCCTTTCCCTCTCTCTCTGTCGTTTCCCTCTCTCTCTACCTTTCTGTCTCTCTCTCTACCTTTCTCTCTCTTTTCCTTTCTCTCTCTCTCTCTACCTTTCTCTCTCTCTCTGTCTGTCTGTCTGTCTATCACTCTCTCTCTCTCTCTCTCTCTCTCTCTCTCTCTCTCTCTCTCTCTCTCTCTCTCTCTCTCTCTCTCTCTCTCTCTCTCGCTCGCTCGCTCGCTCGCTCGGTCGCTCGCTCTCGCTCTCGCTCTCTCTCTCTCTCTCTCTCTCTCTCTCTCTCTCTCTCTCTCTCTCTCTCTCTCTCTCTCTCTCTCTCTCTCTCTCTCTTTCTCCCTCTCACTCTCCCTCTCCTTTCCTCTCCCACTCCCTCCCTTTCTCTCCCTCCCTCCCTCCCTCCCTCCCTCCCTCCCCTCCCTCCCACTCACTAGCTCCCTCTCTCTCCTCTTCTCCCTCCCTCCCTCCCTCCCTACCTCCCTCCCTCCCTCCCTAGCTCTCTCTCTCTCTCTCTCTCTCTCTCTCTCCTTTCCCTCCCCCTCTTCCTCCCTCCCTCCCTCTTTCCCACAGCGCATCTCCCTCGCGGTTCATCCCCGTCTGCCCCCGCGACGCGAAAGATATGATTTTCCTCCGCCTCCCACCTCCGCCCTACCTCCTCGGTTCCCGGATGTGGCGTCAGCTGATGGAGTAGCGCTTCTGCTCCCGTTGTGCTTGGGTCACCTTTGTCGTTTGCTGCGTCTGTGACACGTGTGGTGGGAGTTGTTTGTTTGTTTGGCTTATTTGTGTGTGTGTGTGTGTGTGTGTGTGTGTGTGTGTGTGTGTGTGTGTGTGTGTGTGTGTGTGTGTGTGTGTGTGTTTGTGTGTGTGTGTGTGTGTGTGTGTGTGTGTGTGTGTGCGTGTGTATGTGTGTGTGTGTGGGGGGGGGGGGGTTGTGGGAAGGTGTTCTTTGTTTTGTATGTGTTTTGTGTGTTTTTTTCTATTTTTTTTTGTATGTTGCTTCCTGGAATAGGTTGTGTATCTGTTATTTTTTTTAGCCTCTTTCCTTCCCTCGATTCTCCTCTCGACTCCCGCTCCTTTCTCTTCCTGCCTGCTTCTCCGCTCAACCTCTTGCCTTCTTCCCTCCCTCTCTCTTTCTCCCTTTCTCGGCATCTCGCCCCCTTCCCTCCCTGTGCTCGATCTCGCCCGCTTGCCTCCTTCCTTCCTCCTTCCCTTCCCTTTCTCCCTTCTCTTTTATCTTTCTATCCCCTTCCCTCTCTCCCTCCCTTCTCCCTCTTTCTCCTCCTCCTCCTCCCTCCCTCTCCTCCTCCTCCTCCTCCCTCCTCCCTCCTCCTCCTCACTCCTTCTCCTTCTCCTTCTCCCTTCTCCTTCTCCTTCTCTCCTTCTCCTTCTCCTTCCTCCTTCCTCCTTCCTCCTCCTCCTCCTCCTCTTCTTCTTCCTATTCTTTCTCCTCATCCTCCTCCTCCTCCTCCTCTTCCTCCTCCTCCTCCTCTTCCCTCCTCCCTCCCTCCCTTTCCTCTCTCTCTCTCTCCTCCCTCCTCCTCCTCCTTACTCCCTCTTCCCCTCCTCCCTCCCCCTCTTCCCTCACCTCCTTCCCCCTTCCCTTCCCCCTCCCCCTTCCTCCCTCCCCCTCCCCTCCCTCCCTCTCCACCTCCCTCCCTCCTCTCCTCCTCCCTCCCTCTTCCCTCCCTCCCTCCCCTCTTCCCTTTCCCCTTTTCCCTTCCTCTCTCTTCCCCCTCCCTCCTCCCTCCCTCCCCCTTCCCCCGTCCTGTCCTCTTCCCCTCCTCCCTCCCTCCCTCTTCCTCCTTCCCCTCCTCTTCCTTCCCTCTCCCTCTCCTCCCTCCCTCTCTCCCCTCTCCCTCTTCCCCCCTTCCCCCTCTCTCTTCCCCTTCCCCTTCCCTCCTTCCCCTTCCCCCCTCTCCCTCCTCCACCCCTTCCCTCCACTCCCTCCTTCCCCCACCCCCTCCCTCCGTGGCGACGGCGCTGGCCGGCCCGGCTGGATCTGCCCGGGTTCATTAATTATCGGTAGAGTCGGACGGGTCGAATCTTGCATGAGATTAATCATTAATTCCTTGACCAGTTATTTTTCTCCCCTCTCTCTCTCTCTCTTTCTCTCTCCGCCTTTTTTTCTTTCTTTTTTTTGTATCCGAGTATTTTCGGTTCATTTTACTATCAACTCGTTTTTTAAAATGTTTCTTTCTCCTTTTGTATCCGTTTTTTTCGGTTCATTTTACTATCGACTCGTTTTTTTTTTTGTTATTTTTCTTTCTCTTTTTGTATCCGAGTATTTTTTACGGTTCATTGTACTATCGACTCGTTTTTTTTTTTTGTTATTTTTCGTCTCGTTTTGTGACAAGAGAGAATCACGGTTGACGCCATTAGTCTGTTTGAGGTCGGCGTGAATACGTTATGGTAATGAGGAGGGCGGAGGAGGGGGTGGCGCGGAGGGGGAAGGGGGGAGGGGTGGCGCGGGGGATCGGGCGGCTACTTGTTGCTCGGCTGCATCCACGGGCGGATTTAGGGCGTCGTCGAATCCTTTTACGTGGGCGGGTTCTCGCGGCCGTGCGGTCGATGTAGGCCTATTTAACGCGCTATTTCTCCTTTGGTGCTTTTCGGGAAGAGCGGAAAGCACCGTCGGGGGAAATATCCGAAAATGTTGGGTCTTATTTTTTGTACGGGAAGGGGGGGGGGGGGGGATCTGATAACTTTGGAAAAGTAAGAGAGAAAGAAAAAAAATCTGGCATCAGATATTCTGACCTGCGATCTCGTAGTTGGGAGTCCGGACGAAATGTTTTATGGGGATGGGACGCGGCGCTCGCGCTCTCTCTCTCTCGCTCTCGCTCTCGCTCTCGCTCTCGCTCTTGCTCTCGCCCTCTCTCTCTCTCTCTCTCTCTCTCTCTCTCTCTCTCTCTCTCTCTCTCTCTCTCTCTCTCTCTCTCTCTCTCTCTCTCTCTCTCTCTCTTTCCTCTCTCTTTCTCTCTCTATCCTCTCTCTTTTTCTCTCCCTCACCCTCTCCCTCTCCCTCCCTCCCTCCCTCTCCCTCTCCCTCTCCCTCTCCCTCTCCCTCCCTTCCCTCCTCCCGCTCTCCCCCTTCCCTCCCCCCCCTCTCTCTCTCTCTCTCTCTCTCTCTCTCTCTCTCTCTCTCTCTCTCTCTCTCTCTCTCTCTCTCTCTCTCTCTCTCTCTCTCTCTCTCTCTCTCTCTCAATCGAAGAAAAGAGATAATGATAGACCGTGCTTACTGTTTTGTGGTTTCGTCTGATTTGCCGCCGTTTGCACTGTTGACTCCATTGCAATTACTCGATCGACAACATGAGTGGCAAGGCGGTAATTATGTTGTCCTCTTAGGCCCGCGTATCTCCTCTTGTAATGGGTGGTTCCTGGGGGTGAGTTATTGTTTTCTGTTATCCCTTTATTTGTTTTTATTTTTGTGTGTTTCATTTTCGTTAGAGTCTTGTTGATTTTCTTTTTGAAGCTTTCCTTCGATTTTTGACCTTTCTCTCTCTCTCTCACTCTCTCTCTCTCTCTCTCTCTCTCTCTCTCTCTCTCTCTCTCTCTCTCTCTCTCTCTCTCTCTCTCTCCCTCCCTCCCTCCCTCCCTCCCTCCCTCCCTCCCTCCCTCCCTCCCTCCCTCCCTCCCTCCCTCCCTCCACCTTTCTTTCATTCTTTCTCATTACTCTGCTTTCCACCTGTTCGTTTATTCTCGTTCATTGCCCTCAGTGCTCTGTTCTAATTTACAGCTTCCTATCACAGGTAGACAGGGCAGCATTTATTGAGCATAGGCCTACTCTTGTAATTAGTCTTGATTCCCATCTCCATATACGTCTCATCGAAGCCATAGAAGACCCATAGCTCACTAGACGTCATCGGGGTCTTTGCTTTATTCTTTTTCTCTGTTTTCCCTCTTCCTTTTCTTCGTTTTCCTTTTCTTCCCTTTTCCCGTTGATATTTATGTTTTTTTCCCTTTTTTAGTTTTCTTTCTATCATGTTTTTTTCTACTATTCGCTTCGCTTTTCTGTTTCCTCTTCTCCCTTTTCATTTTTTTTTATTTGATTTCCTCTTCCACTTCCTCATCCTCTTCTCTTCCTTCTCCTCCAATACCATTATTTCCTTTGCTTTGCTCTTGTCCTCCTCCTCCTCCTTCTCTTCCTCTTCCCCTCCTACTCCTCCTCCTTCTCCTCTTCCTCTTCCTCCTCCTCCTCCTCCTCCTCCTCCTCCTCCTCCTCCCTCCTACTCCTCCTCCTCCTCCTCCTCCTCCTCCTCCTCCTCCTTCTCCTTCTCCGTCTATTCCTCCTCCTCCTCCTCTTTCTCTTCCTTCCTTTCCCTTTTTCCTCTTCCCTTCCCCTCATTTTCCATAATGACATTCATCGCGCAGGGTCGCCAGTGAACATGCAAAAAAATATTTTTTCCTTTTTTTTTTTTAGTTATTAGGTTAGTGATTAATTAGGAATGGAGTAAGCTTTTTCCTCGAGACGGAGGGAAAGTAGATTTTTTTCAGGAGGGAAAGGAGGAAAGTGGAATGAGGCCCGGCGCGCGGAAGATAAAAGGGAATGTTATTAATTAAGATGGGTGATGAGAGACGCTGATTGGAGACTGAGGGTGGGCGGCGGCGGGGAGGGGGGAGGAGGAGGGGGGAGGAGAAGGGGGTGGGGTCGGGGGGAGGGGGAGGGGGAGGGGGAGAGGGTGGCTAGGAAGGTCAGGCTAGTTGGATGGTTGGCGTTGGAGGATCCGGCGGGTGGACAGGCAGACTGACAGACAGGTAGGGAGATAAGTTGGGAGACCGGCAGACAGGCAGGCAGGTAGTCAGGCAGGCAGGCAGGCTGACAGGGAGGCAGGCAAGCAGGCAGGCAGGCAGGCAGGCAGGCAGGCAGGCAGGCAGGCAGGCAGGCAGGCAAGCAGGCTGACAGGGAGACAGGCAAGCAGGCAGGCAGGCAGGCAGGCAGGCAGGGAGACAGGCAAGCAGGCAAGCAGGCAGGCAGGCAGGCAGGCAGGCAGGCAGGCAGGCAGGCAGGCAGGCAGGGAGACAGGCAAGCAGGCAGGCAGGCAGGCAGGCAGGCAGGCAGGCAGGCAGGCAGGGAGACAGGCAAGCAGGCAGGCAGGCAGGCAGGCAGGCAGGCAGGCAGGCAGGCAAGCAGGCAGGCAGGCAGGCAGACAAGTAGATTGACAGGGAGACAGGCAGGCAGGCAGTTGGTCAGTCGGTTACTGGGTCAGTCAGGCACTCATTCAGTCAGTCATATACCTAGTTATTCATTCAGCAAGTTACTCAGTTCTCAGTCGCTTAGTTATTCCCCCGGGAAGAGTGAAGCGATATAGAAAATGCATTATTTACAAGAGCAGCTGGTAGAAACCCTCCAAACCTGTAGCGGAATTAGCATCATACCACCTGTCGATGGCGCAAGTATCGATAACCGAAAGGAGGGAAGGTCGCCACGCGCGTGCGCTGCGAGAGGGGGGGGGGGCTGGAAGAAGGAGGGAAGGAGGGAAGGAGGGACGAAAGACGACCCTGGGAGACGATAGTTCATGGCAGGATATTCCGGCAGAGAAAGGAATGTTTCCCCTCTGCAGAGAATCTACTACAGGAGACGGGAAGGGGACTGCGCAGGGAGCGGGTGTCCGTGCTGGGTCGCGGAGCACGGACCGGACGGACAAAGGACGTCGGAATTAGGCGCAGTCCAGGAGAGGAGCATGGCTTTTGGGGTGGGGGGGGGCGAGGGGGTGGCAGGATGGAAGGTTGAATACATGACGGGTGCGGAGGGAGGGGGTAGGGGGGGGGTCGTAACTGGGGCGTGTCTAAGAAAGTTCCAAGAAAACTTTTCAACCGGGCATGCTGTGCACTTCTTTGACGGCGTGCACAGCGTCGCCTCCCGCCACGGTGCACAGGGTCCCGCTCGCCCTCGCCCCCGTGACGCCGATGGAACCGCCACATCGCTAATCAATGCGGAAGTTCATTTTTATTCGACATCTACCACATCCTGGCGAGGAGGACGACGCGAACTCGTCGCCGCGCTCGCTCGCACGCCCGTCGGGGGTGCGCGGGCTCCTCTTCCCGCCGCCGCCGCCGCCTCCTTCTCCTCCTCCTCCTCCTCCTCCTCCTCCTCCTCCTCCTCCTCCTCCTCCTCCTCCTCCTACTCCTCTTCCTCCTGCTCCTTTTCCTTCTTCGTCTGCTTCTTTTTCTTCTTCTTCTTCTTCTTAATCCTCTTCTTCTTCTTTTCGTCCTCCTCCTCCTCCTCCTCCTACCTTCTCCTCCTCCTCCTCCTCCTCCTCCTCCTTTTCCTTCTTCTTCTTCTTCTTCTTCCTTCTTCCTCCTTCCTCGTTCCTTCTTTCCCTTCTTCTTCGTTCTTTCTTCTCCTCCTCCTCCTCTCTCCTAATTCTTAGTTTTCTTTCTTCCCTCCTCCGGTCGCCTCCTCCTCCTCCTCCTCCTCTCTCTCTCTCTCTCCTCTCTTTCTCTCTCTCTCTCCTTCTCTCGTACCCTCTTTCTACTTCCTCATCTCACCTAATTCTTAGTTTTCTTTCTTTCTCCCTCTCCGGTCGCCACCTCCTCTCTCTCTCTCTCTCTCTCTCTCTCTCTCTCTCTCTCTCTCTCTCTCTCTCTCTCTCTCTCTCTCTCTCTCTCTCTCTCTCTCTCTCTCTCTCTCTCTCTATTTCTCTATTTCTCTCTTTCTCTCCCCCCACCTCTCCTTATTTCCTCTTTCCTCAACCGATCTCTTTTTCTCGCCATCTCTTTCTCTTTTCCCTATCCCTTCACTTCCCTCTCTTTCCTCCCTTCCATCTTCCTCCCCTTCCCTCCCCTCCCCTTCCCCTCTCTCCCTCCCTCCCCTCCCCTCCCTTCCTCCCTCCCCTCCCTCCTCCCTCCCTCTCCTCCCCTCTCTCCTCCCTTCCTCTCCCCTCCCTCTCCCTAAGCCCTTCCTCTACTTCCTTCCCCAAGCCCTCCCTCTCCCCAATCCCTCCCTCCCCTCCTTCCCCACCCCTCCCCTACTGGCCTCCGGCGTTCCCCTTTACAGTCTCAAGTTACATATCGTGTATTTGGCGGTTGCGCGTCCAGTACAGTGTAATAACCATCGCGGGAATTCATTATGGTGAGAGCAGGACGGGATTTAGGGAAGGCGGCGGGGGGGGGGGCGGGGGGAGGAAGGGCATTGCGGGAGCGGAATTGAAGGCAGGGGGGATTAGGTACCAGATGATTGGGCGGGAAGGTACTCTCTCCTCTCCGGTTGTGCGAGTGCTTTCGGCGTCGCGGGAGGGGATGGGGGGGTGGGGAGGGGTGGGGAAGGGGGGGTTGCGGGTCGCGTTAGAGGTCGTGTCGCGCGGTGTGTTTGTTTCGTTCCGGTGGTCGTATTTTTTGGGCGTCGGGTTGTTGTTGTTTTTATAAGATTCTGTTGGTGGTGGTTTATATGTTTATTTTGTGTTTTTGTCTTTCTTTTATTTTTTTGTGTTTTTATTATTTATTTATTTATTTATTTATTTATTTTTATTTTGTAATTTTGTCTTTCTTTTATTTTTTGTTTTATTTATTTATTTATTTATTTATTTTACATCAGGGAATATGCGCATTGGATCAATTACTTTTTTTTACTTCTCTCTCTCTCTCTTTTATTTTACATCAGGGAATAGGCGAGTGGGATCACCTTAGCGGGTTTAATCTCAATTTGTCAGTCGTTCGAGCGGTTAGGCTAGTGATTTTTCTTCTTTTTTTTCCTCTGTTTTTTGTGTATTCTCCGATCTGTTTTTTTTTTCCTTAATGCGCTCGGGTACGAATACACGTAGACTCCGCCACAAAAGAAAGAAGCGAAAGAGAAGCAGAGAAAGGGGGAGAAAGAGGAAGAGGGGCAAGGGAAGAGATAGAGAACGAGGCATTGGAAAGAGCCAAGAGACGGAGAGATAGAGAGAGATCGCGTTCTCACACGGAGGTCCGTCTGAGCTGGCGTTTCGATACGGGGGAAAAAAAACTCCTTCTTTTTGTCCCTCCCCTCCCCTCCCCCCTCCTCTCCCCGCCCCTCACCAGTGACCGTCGCATGGAGGACCCCCTTCGCCCCTTCGCCCCTTCCCCCTCCCCTCACCAGTGACCGTCCCTTCACCCCTTCGCCCGCCCCTTCGCCCGCCCCTTCGCCCCTTCGCCCACCTATTCGCCCCTTCGCCCGCCCCTTCGCCCGCCCCTTCGCCCGCGACCCGAAAGCTGAGAGTTTAACCGTGTGAGAAACCTGGGAAAAGTATCACCTGGGCGCCGCACATTATTGACATCCGGAACACCATTACATTTGGGAGACACCGGCGCGAGGGGAGGGGTCGGGGGTGCTAATGTCCGGCACACGTACACAGGCTGGTGAGGGGAAGAGAGGGGGAGGAAGAGGGAGAGAGAGGGAGGGGAGAGAGAAAGAGAGGAAGAGCGGGAGGCAGTGGGAGGGAAGAGGGCGAGAGAGGGGGAAGAGGGAGGAAGAGAAGGGACGAGAAGGGAAGGAGGAGGGTGAGAGGGGGAGAGAAAGAGAGGAAGAGCGGGAGACAGTGGGAAGGAAGAGGGAGAGAGAGGAAGAGAAGGGAAGGAGGAGGGTGAGAGAGAGGTTGGGAGAGAAAGAGAGAAAGAGAGGGGAAGGAAGAAAGAGGGGAGGAGAGAAAAAGAGGAATAGGGGGAGGCAAGAGGGAGAGGAGAGAAAGGGGAAGGGGCGAGTGGAGAGAAAGAGAGAAAGAGAGAAAGAGAGGGGAAGGGAGGGAAAGGAGGGAAGACGGAATGAGATAGGGAGGGGTGGAAGAGGTGCGGAGAATATAGGGAAAGGAAGAGGTAGAGAAGGAAGAGGTAGAGAAGGAGGGAGAGGCTAAGAGAAAGGAAAGCATTGGGAAGCACAGAGGATAATGGGAGGGAGGAAGGAGGCACGGAGAAAATAAGGGATAAAAGGAAGAGCCAGAAAGAGGATAAGGGATGGAGGGAAGAGCCATGGAGAGAATAAGGGAAGAAGAGGTAGGTAGAGAAAGGGGAGGAAGCAAGGGACGGATAAGCTAAAGAAAGGGAATTCAGTGGTAGGGGGAGGAATGGTGTATGCGAAAAGGAGAGAGAATGAGAGAAGGAAAGAAGAAAACCGTGTAGGACAGAATGGAGAAAAAAGAAAAATGTGTAAACAGAGATTTACCAATGGGGATCTGAAGGAATGAAATGGATGACACGCACATACACGCGCGCGCGCGCGCACACACACACACACACACACACACACACACACACACACACACACACACACACACACACACACACACACACACACACACACACACACACACACATATATATATATATATATATATATATATATATATATATATATATATATATATATATATATAAAAGGCCCCATCCAGCCTATTCAAATAAATACCTATACATCTGCGATTCGGGGATTGCGTGCGCACGCGAAAGTATGTCCGTGCATCAGAGGGGCTGCAACCATGCCTATCATTATCATAATTGGCGCACGAATGGACATGACATGACAGCGCTCATGTCCCCCGCATGCGAAGAGAGAGCGTATGCCGCGTTGTCAAGGCTTTTGAAGACGAAGAGGATGAAAGAAAGGAGATAAAAGACAAAGAAAGAGAGAATGAAAGACGACGAGAAAAAGGACGAACCATAAAGAAACGCGTGTGAGATAACAACAGCGAGGGAGATCAAGGGAAGGGAGAGATGGAGGAATGTTAATAAAGGCTGCGTGTCGAAAATAATGTGGGTCATGCGGGCACCGGGCATGGGCGGGCATGGGCGGGCAAGACGCGCTGGCATGGGCGGGCAAGACGCGCTGGCATGGGGCGAGAGGGGAGAAGAGATGGGTGATAATGAGAGTGTGTGAGAATGGGAGAGGGAGGAGAGAGGGAGGGAGGGGGAGGGAGGGAGGGAGAGGAGAGAGGAGGATTTTCTTTCTCTT
>NC_091549.1:46685798-46693298 GCF_042767895.1 Penaeus vannamei
CCTCGGACATACATATACATGGCCTATTCTCATCTCGTATTCACTCTTACGGACACAGTTTTTTTTGTAGGGCAGGGACGCGTTGCCACGTTCAACTCGAAGGGAATGTAAAGGAACGTCAACTCGGTGGACACGGAGGGGAATAAAAAAAGAGAAGAGCTTATAAAATTGGGAATGGCGTGTTCACCGAAATCAGGAGGAGGAGGAAGAGGAGAAGAAGGAAAATTAATGGAAAGTGAAGAAAGGAAGAGAAAATCAGAAAAGAGAGAAGACAAGCCCGACGAAGTCTCGAGGCACCACGAGGCATTGGCGACGCGCGCTGTGACTGGCATCGCGGCGGTCCATACCTGGCTCGGCTTCACCTTAACCAATTAGGTGGTTTGTGTATCGATCAAGATCCGACTTGCGTGAATATGTGCAGTTAAAAGCGGAGTCGCCGACGCTGACTAAACACGAAGCCGCTGAGGGGAACAGCGGCTCGGAACGCTCGGCCACACGCAGTCGACGTAGGTGGGTTAAGTACACATATAGGTGGACGCATAGTTATACACGGGGACTCGTACGGACGCGGGCATACACTTAAATATACATGAGAGTGCGCTCGAGTGGCGGACGCGGGTTATGCAGAGGTATGTATATAGGGACATAACAGAAAGGACGGGATCGGACCAGCGCAAATTCAATACACAGGTACACGCAGTACTCAGGGTACTCAGACGCACCCGCCAGCGACCCACTCACACTCACGTTGCCTCACGATACTCACGCTGAGTATGAGGCATAAGACTGTGGACGAAGTTGCTAAAAATGCTCTAGCGGGGATAAGGACGATGAGGTGCAAGAGGCATAAGGCGTGAGGGCCGAGGGCGTGAGGCGTGAGGCGGCCTCCTTCACCCTTCTGGATTATCGTAGACACAGAGGGAGGCAGAGAGGGGAAAGGCCGGGGGCGCGAAGAGGGAAGTACAGAAAGAGGAGGAATTATAAAAAAAAGGGGGTGGGAGCCGAGGCGAAAGGGAGCGGGCGGATAAGGGGAGCGCTGTAAGAAACTGGAAATATAATGGAATAGTGTAAGGGTCAGCGCGAAAGGCACGGAGGTGGAAAGTAGTTCAGATGGACGGAGAGGGGAATAGAGGCTGCCGGGGAAGGTGGTGAGGGGAGGAGGAGAGCATCAAGGGAGTGGGATAAAAGGAAGGAAAGAGAGGGAAGGAGAGGAAGACGCGTAGATAAGTAGATGTAAACGGAGGGAGATAAAGGGATGCAAATCTAGTCAAATGAATACACATTTGTATCCGTCTGTTTACCTCTCTTTATGTAGATAGACAGACACAGGTAAACAGACAAATTGACAGACAGATAGACACGTAGGCAGACAAGCATACAGATATGCATATAGAGAGACAGTCAAGCAGGGAGGCAGGCAGGGATATAAAGAGGTAGACAGACATACAGACAAATAGACAGGCAAACAGTCAAAGAGATAGACAGACAGGCAGAAAGAAAGAAAGAGAGAGGAGGATAATGGACGAAGGAGGGGAGAAGTAGAAAATAGGGCGAGAGAAAGAGAATATGAAGAAAAAAGTGATGTAATAAAGAATATGATCCAATAGAGTATCTCTCCCTCGCCCCTGATCAAGTAATTGCAGGTGACCCCCTGTGTTTAAGACAGGCATAGGAGGGGGTGGGGGTTGTGGGGGGGGGTGAGGGGGTGAGTTACAACCTTTTTAACCTCCGTGCTATTTTTTTTTTTTTTTTTTTTTTTTTTTTTTTTTTTTTTTTACATTCTTTGATGGTTAAGGCAAAGGAAAGAGAAGAAAAGATGAAAATCTCTTTGTTTAATGGTGCCACCATCTCCGAGGCCGGGATATCCTTCCCCGGCCTGGGCAGAATTCGGTGGAATTCGGTTTTCACTTCCTCGCGTGTCGGAGTTGACATACTTATTGGATTACACAATTCGGCATCTTTGTTTTGTCCTCTTGACTTCCCTCTCCCCGCCCACCCGCCCACCCCCTAGCTCCCCACCAACCCCTTGGCCCTCTCAGACAGGCCCGCCCTCTTGGCACCCACCCCCTGGCACGCTTCTCCCTCGACTCCAGGTCCATTTAGCCCTGGCCCACCGCTTCCTGGCCCACCTCCTCCTGGCCCAAAGCCTCCTGACCCACCTCCTCCTGACGCCCCGTCTCCTGGGCCATGACTCGCCCGGGTCGGCACCTCCTGGCCCACCACCACCACTTACCGGCCCACCTCAGCCCACGTCTCAGCCCACCGCCATTGCTCTCTTGAAGGCGGCTCTCGGTCGTCTTCCTCCGCCGGCCGAGGAATTTCTGCTCGGCGACTGACCGAAATTGTGAGGGTTGTTGCTGGCCAGATTGAGAGAGGTTGTTTGGGGGCTGGAATGGGTCGGCTGGGGGGGGTGGGGGTGCCATGGAGGCGGTTTTCGGAGGTTGAATTTGGTGTTTGTACAAGGCTCTTCATTCCCGGTTCTGGTGGGTCTGTTGTTGCAGAAATGGGTTGGGTGATCTTGCAGTCGGTTAGGTTGAAATTGGGATATTAAAGACCGTCAAGATTGCCAATGATATAGTATATCATACTCAAAAGTATGGTTAACTATTTTTCTTTTCTCTTTTTTTAAATCTTTTTTTCCATAGATTAAGATTAAATGGTTAACTATTTTTCTTTTCTCTTTTTATTTTTTTTTTTTTTCTGTAGATTAAGATTTAAAAAGAACATTCGGAAGCCTCAGAAACGCGCGTGGGAAGAGCGGCCCGGTTAAGTGTTCAAGAAGCTCAGTGTGTTAAGTGAGCGTATTGTGCACTCGAACAAATGTACCGGAAACGACAGAAGGTCAAGATCGTATCGCTTTCTTTTGTTGCGTCAAGTGAGTCCGTTTTCTTCTCTTCGGCTTTTCCTTTCCTTTCTAGCTTTTCTTTTTTGAGATTTTTTTTATTTCTTCTGCTTCGTCTTTCTGTTTTTTTTTTTGGTTTTTGTCTTCGTCTTTTTTGTTTTGTTTTTGTTGTTTGGTGTTTTTGTTCTCTGTTGGGATGATCGTGGGTACAGGGGGAGGCTTGGAAGGGATGGAAGGCAAAGTCGAAGGGGGGAGGGAGAGGAGAGGGCAAGGAGGAAGCGAGGAGAGAGAGGAAGGGGAAGGGGAAGGGGCAAGGAGAAAGAAGAGAAGGACAGTGAGGGGAGAAGGGGAGGAGGGAGCGGGAGGAGAGGGGGGAGGAGAGCGAGGGAAGGGGGAGGAGAGAGCGAGGGGAAGGGGGAAGGAGGTAGCGTGGGGAGAGGGGACAGAGGAAGAAGAGAGTGAGGGGAGCGGAGGAGGGGAGAGCGACGCGGCCAAGGAGAGGGAAACGGGCCACAAGTGGACGTCATCCTTGTTTGCGATGATGAGTTACGTGTTTGTCCGCTGGTTATGGGGCGTCGTCGGCCGCCTCGGATTGACGGCCTCGGAGCCTCCGTCTGAAGCGGCGGACCCGGCACCCGAACGGCCCGAACGTCCTCCTCGTCGCCTCCTTGCGATGGGGTTGTTTTTGTTTTTGGATTTGTGTTGTGGAATCGCCGCATGTAAATCCGCGGGTGGCGTTTCCTTCCTCAAGGCGGAGGGGGAGCGGGAGCCGCGAGTGGTCGTTGAGAGGCGGTGCGCGCGCGCGTAATGGCAGGGAAAAGGCTGATGGAGGAAAGGGTTTGGTCTTCCATCAGCGCACGTCACTTCCAGCTGGCGCTCTCCCTCTCTCTCCATCACTTCCAGGTGGCTCCTTCTGGCTCGCACTGTCTCACCATTGTGTCCAGATGACCCTTTTCTCTCGCCGTCCCCTCTCCTCTCCCCTTTCCTCTCCCCTCTCCGGCTCCCTCTCCTCTCCCCTCGCCTCGCTCCGCCGTCACACCAGCGGCCCGGCGGTGCTCCGGCTGCGTCGTCCTTCAGAACGTCCGTGTCATTACGGGAAAGGCTAGATCAGTAGCAACTCGAGGAGGTGTTGCGGCGTCTGATTCTATTTTTGGAAAAAAAAAGCACGTGGGGTTATTTTGATGACGTCACAAAAGTTGGTCGATCATTTGCTCTTTCCAACTTTCAAAAAGGATGGAAAATAATGATTTTAATGGTTACGTTTTCATTGAACAAGTATCAAAACAGTCACCATGATACCAGCTCAGGTTGCTACTGATCTAGCCTTTCCCGTGTCATTACACTGCTCACTGTCGCCAACCCTCATCGTCCTCCTTTTTTTTCCATTTATATCTGAAGCTTTACCTCTGTCCCTCCCCCCCCTGCCGCCCTGCCCTCCCCTCCCCTGCCGCCCTGCCCTCCCTCCCCTGCCGCCCTGCCCTCCCTTCCCCTGCCGCCCTCCCTTCCCTGCCGCCTGCCCTCCTCCCCTGCCGCCCTGACCCTCCTCCCCCTGCCACCCTGCCCTCCTCCCCTGCCGCCCTGCCCTCCTCCCCCTGCCGCCCTGTCCTCCCTCCCTGCCGCCCTGACCTCCTCCCCCTGCCGCCCTGCCCTCCCCTTCCCTGCCGCCCTGCCCCTCCTCCCCTGTCGCCCTGCCCTCCCCCCTGCCGCCCTGACCTCCCCTGCCGCCCTGCCCTCCACCCCCTGCCGCCCTGCCCTCCTCCCCCTGCCGCCCCTGTCCTCCCCCTGCCGCCCTGTCCTCCCCTCCCCTGCCGCCCTCCCCCCCCCCCTGCCGCCCTGCCCTCCTCCCCCTGCCGCCCTGCCCTCACCTGTCGACGCAGGCCGAGCACGAGGCCCCATCCCGCCCTCACTCCGCCTCACAATAGTCCTTCCGTTTGTGAGTGACAGCTGCCATGTGAGTCCTGCGAGTGTGAGTGACAGCGACAGCCACGTAGAGGGCTTGTATGGGCGCGCGACAGGGAGGGCAGAGGAGGGTAGGGCAAAATAGAGATGATTTAGGGGGAGCATGGGCGAGGGGAATGGGCAGATCAAGGCTCATTTGGGGTATCGCGGGCCGAGGGGAGAGAGGAGAGAGGGAGGGAGGAGAGAGGGGAGAGAGGAGAGATGGGAGAGAGGAGAGATGGGAGATGGGAGAGAGAGAGAGAGAGGGGAGGGAGGAGAGGGTGGAGAGAGAGAGAGAGAGAGAGAGGAGAAAGGGGAAAGGAGCGCCATGGATCATCATTATGGGTTATGATCAGGTTAGAGCCAGCCCCTCCTCTCCCCTCGGATCGTGCCCGCTCGTAGGCCGCCGCGTCGCTCATAGTTTATGCAAATTGTCCATTTTAAGGGATGATCTTCTGTTTACATATTCCGTAACCCTCGTTCATATTTCGGGATGCTCAGTGCGGCCGGAAGCTTCCGTGGGGGGGGGGGGAAGGGACGGGGTAGGAGGGAAGGGGGAGGTGGAGGGGGAGGGGGAGGGGGAAAAGGGACGGGGTAGGAAGAAAGTGGAGGGGAGGGGAGGGGAGGGGGAGGGAAGAGCCTCTGAACGCTAAAGGCGGGCTTTTCAAAATCTGGATTCTCATTATTTGAAAACGTGAGAATGACCTGTATTTCTTGGCACCTCCCCCCCCCTTCCCACTCTACATCCACTTACACACACACACACACACGCACACGCACACGCACACGCACACGCACACGCACACGCACACGCACACACACACACATACACACACACACACACACACACACACACACACACACACACACACACACACACACACACACTCTCTCCCTCTCTCTCTCTCTCTCTCTCTCTCTCTCTCTCTCTCTCTCTCTCTCTCTCTCTCTCTCTCTCTCTCCTCTCCCTCTCCCTCTCCCTCTCCCTCTCCCTCTCCCTCTCCCTCTCCCTCTCCCTCTCCCTCTCCCTCTCCCTCCTCCCTCTCCCTCTCCCTCCCTCTCCCTCCCTCTCCTCCCTCTCCCTCCCTCTCCCTCCCTCTCCCTCCATCTCCCCCCCCCCCTACACAAACACACACCTAAACCTACATAGAAATACATGTAAATATACATCTGCATTTGTATGTGACAATGGCAGAGGCAGAGAATAGAAGAAATATGGATATGAATGTCATAGTCGATGTACGTGGACATGCGGATGGAAATAGACTCGATAGACATAGTTGTTACGGAAGGCCTTGTTGGTATCGCACGGGTTCTTGCGGAAGGGAGAAAAAAAAGAATGTGGAAGATTATCATTGATGAAAGGTATTTATTTGCTTCTTTTCGTTGATTATAAAAGAAAGAAGTGATGAGTTCGCAGAAAGGGTGGGTGGGTGGGTGGGGGGGGGATGGGGGGTATTTTTGTCGTTTTGTGCTGCGCTGTGAGTTGTCCTGTTTTCGTTTTCGTCTGTCTCTCTCCCACTCCCCTTCCCCTCTCCCTCTCCCTCTCCCTCTCCATTTTCCTCTCCCTCCCCTCCTAACCTCACCCCACCCCTCTCCTCTCCTCTCCTCTTTCCCCTCCTCTCATCTCCTCTCATTTCCCTCTCCCTCTCCCTCTCCCTCTCCCTCTCCCTCTTTTACGGGCAGGGAAAGCACCTTGGAAAGGGTGTGCGCTGAGGGTGCAAGAGAGATGGTAGTGTGATAGCGAGGGTGGGGCGGCGAAGGTGGGTTGGAAGTGTGAGGAATGATGAGGCGATAAGGAGCGAATGAGGAGGATGGCGAATAGGGCGATGAGAGGGGAGGAGGAGATAGGAAGGGCAAGGATGAAAGGGGGTTATAGGGAAGGCAGAGAAGAGGAGGAGGCTTGCGGAAGATTCGGTTTTATGGCGAGGGAACAGAGGGGGAGGTCGATAAAGAGGAGAACGTAAACATGAAATAAAAGATTGGAATGCGAGAGAGAGAGAGAGAGAGAAGAAGAAGAAGAGAGAGAGAGAGAGAGAAGAGAGAGAGAGAGAGAGAGAGAGAGAGAGAGAGAGAGAGAGAGAGAGAGAAGGAAAAGGAGAGAGAAAGAGTGAGAGTGAGAGTAGAGAGAGGTAGAGAGAGAGATAAAAGAAATAAAGAAAAAGAAAGAGAAATAGAAAGAGAGAAGAGAGGTGAGAGCTGGAAGGACGTATGGTGATGGAGATGGGGAAGGAGAAGGAGACGAGACGAGGGCCAGAAAGAAGGAAAATAGGAGATTACCGCGAGATCCTTCCCGAGGCATCGCCATCAGACTCGGTGGGCGGGGAAGGAAGGGGAGGGAGAGAGAGAGAGATAGAGAGATAGAGATAGAGAGAGATAGAGATAGAGATAGACAGAGATCGAGATAGACAGAGATCGAGATAGACAGAGATAGAGATAGACAGAGATAGAGATAGACAGAGATAGACAGAGGTAGAGAGGAAGAGAGAGATAGAGAAAGAGAGAGATAGAGAAAGAGAGAGATAGAGAAAGAGAGAGATAGAGAAAGAGAGAGTGGGGAAGGGGAAGGGATGGGAGAAGTTAAAGGAGAAGAAAGGGAGGGGAGAGCATGAGGGAAAAGAGGGGAGGGGAGAAGGAGAGCAAAAGAGAGAAAGCGGAGAAAGGCAAAGAATGTCAGCGAGAGAGAGAGAGGGAGAGAGAGAGAGAGGCAGACAGAGAGA
>NC_091549.1:46700798-46718298 GCF_042767895.1 Penaeus vannamei
GCTGATCGTAAAGTTGTTTACTGCTGGGGCCTTTAGAATGCCTCTATTTCCGGGGGTCTGGTGATGATGGTGGTGATTGTGATGATGGCGATAGTGGTGGAGAAGGAGAGGGAAACGGAAGCAGAAGGAGAAGTAAGAAGTGAGAAGTGAATGGATCGGGTAGGGAAGCGTAAGTGGGGAGCGAAATTAAAAAGTAAGTAGAACGCAAGTAAAAGCAGAAAAGGGCGACAGCGTGGAAAATTGATTTAGCAAAACTGCCTTTATCGTTCCTGCAATTTCTGTTCCACCCCCGCCCTCGCCCTCCACCTCCCGCCCCCACCCCCACCCCCGCGGGAACGCAACAAAGGGCCCGGGCGAAGGTGCCATTCCGGCGGTAGACCCGTGGAAGGACAGCGTGAAGTGCGTCTGGCAAGGACTGTCATGAAGTATCGACACTCCCTTTCCAGGCCTTGGTTGTCATGGCAACGGCGACGTGTGCTGCTACTACGTCTGCCCGGCGTCAGGTAGTACAAGTGATCAAGTGACGCGGTGCCCGGATGTTACTCACTCGCGCGAACCACTCGGACTCGCTGCCCCCGCGTGTGGCGTGCGCTCGCAAATAAGCGTCTTTCTCAGCGGTTCTCGACGCAGACAGCGGGGCGTTGACACATGGGCGACGGGACAGGCGTAAAGACAGGGAGTCTTGCTGGCACGGAGAGGAAGCGGCGTGCAGGGGCTAGAGGAAGGCCAACGGAAGAGAGGGGAAGCGAGAACAGAGACAGAAAATGATAAAGAAATAAGAGAGAGAGAGATAGTGAGTTGCGGTGCCCCGTCACAGCTTCCAGGGTGTGTCAGTGTGCTGGAAGCGTGACGAACATGAGGGGTGGTGGGGAAGGAGAAGGAGGGAGCTTAGCGAAGGGGAGGGGGCAATAATGGCGGAGTTTGCTCTTATTCTCTCTTAACCCCTTATAATGGCGTGTGACAAGTTGACAAGGGCCGGTAGTCATAACTGCTCGGGACAACGATTTATGGCTGGCGGCGAGAGGGAAGCGGGGGGCGGGGGGGAAGGGGGTTGAGGGGGGGGTGCTGGCCGGAGTGCGAGGGGGCGGGGATGTCAACTGAGCTAGGGTGAGGAGGGAGGGTTGAAAGGAGGAAGGAAGTAAGGGAGAAAAGAAGAAGGGAGAGGAAGCGAAGGATAGGGTGACCACATTAGGAAGAAAACGATTTTTTTCGAAGGGAGGAAGAAGGGCTGTGAAGGGATATTCGAGAAGACTTTTGTGTCCCGAAGAAGGAGGAAAGAAAGAGAGGGGGAATTTCGGCAGAGCGAGTGGCAGGGTGCGTTTGCGTGCGTCCTAAGGGTGATGAGCGACGTAGGCCAGGGTGAGAGTGACCCTTGAAAGGAGACAGAAGAAGGGATCGGAACCAAGGGCCAGAGAGAGAAAGAGAGAGAAAGAGAGAGAGAGAGAGAGAGAGAGGGAGAGAGAGGCCAGGGTGAGAGTGACCCTTGAAAGGAGGCAGAAGAAGGGATCGGAACCAAGGGCCAGAGAGAGAAAGAGAAAGAGAGAGAGAGAGAGGGAGAGAGAGAGAGAGGGAGAGAGAGGCCAGGGTGAGAGTGACCCTTGAAAGGAGGCAGAAGAAGGGATCGGAACCAAGGGCCAGAGAGAGAAAGAGAGAGAAAGAGAGAGAGAGAGAGGGAGAGAGAGAAACGAGAAAATTGCACGGGGCTAATGGAGGGTACTCTCGCGCAAGGGGGAAGAGAGAGCTTAGCCTATTTAAGGGTGGTGATATGCGAATGCTAATGGGAGAGAAAACGGAGCAGAATGGAAGCAAGGAGAAAGAGAGAGAGAGAGAGAGGGAGAGAGAGGGTGGGAAAGAATAGACCAACCCAGTGATGAAAATTGAGGAGGGTCTCAGAATCCGGATGCAATTCTGGGAACTGGTTTGATCTGATCTAGGAGTAAAAGGTATCATTGTCGATGTATATATGTATGTGATTCGCGTCTGATTAGAATTTTGGAATAATCTATCGAATAAGACTTGCTTTTTTTTGCATTGCCATATTTTTTTTTTCGTCTGAAATCGTGCGAGCTATCTTATCCTGGCTACCTCTCTCTCTCTCTCTCTCTCTCTCTCTCTCTCTCTCTCTCTCTCTCTCTCTCTCTCTCTCTCTCTCTCTCTCTCTCTCTCTCTCTCTCTCTCTCTCTCTCTCTCTCTCTCTCTCTCTCTCTCTCTCTCCCTCCCTCCCTCCTCCCTCCCTCCCTCCCTCCCACTCCTCCCCTCCCTCCTCCCTCCCTCCCTCCCTCCCTCCCTCTCCCCTTCCCCATTTTCTCCTTTTTTCTCTTCTCCTCCTCCTCCTCCTCGTCCTTCTTCTCCTTTTCTCCTCCTCCTCTCCTCTCCGCTCCTTTCCTCTCTCCGCATCCTCTTCCAGTAATTCGCTTCTCCCCTTTCTCTCTCCTCCTCTCACCATAGCAAGCTGATCCATGGAACGTCGCAGCGCATTCAATGAGGCTGACTTCCCTTCCCCTCCCCTTTCCTCCCTTCCTCTTCTCTTTCTCTCCTTCCTCTTCTCTTCTCTCCTTCCTCTTCTCTTCTCTTCTCTCCTTCCTCTTCTCTTCTCTTTCTCTCCTTCCTCTTTTCTTCTCTCCTCGCTCTCTCTTCCCTATCTTCCTTCCTCTTTTTCCCTTTCACCCTTCCCTCTCCTCTCCCCTTCCTTTCTTCCCTCCCTCTCCTCTCTCTTTCTTTCCTCCCTCTCCTCTCTCTTTCTTTCATCCCTCCCTCTCCTCTCCCTCTCTTTCTTCCCTCCTCTTTTACACCTTTCCTTCCCTCTCAACTTTCCCTTTCTTCATTCCTGTCCATCCTTGCATTCCCTCCTTCCTTATCTCCCTTTTATTCAATTTGTCTATTCTCTTATGTAATGACTTTCTTTTTGCTGATTTCTTCCTTTCTCCTTTTTGTTGCTTCCTTTTCTTCCCCTTTTTATCCGAGCCGCTTCCGTTTAATCCTTTAAGCTTTTAATCACTTCCCTCCTTCGCCTCCTGGTGCTGGTCATCTCCCCGCGAAGAACTCCTCGCTTCCTCCCTCGCCCTCCTCCTACTTTTCGTCGTCGTCTTCCTTCTTCTTATGTTTCTTTTTCTTTTTATTCTTTTTGTTGTTCTTCTTCTTGATAATTTTCTTCTCCTCCTCCTCCTCCTCCTCCTACCTCTCCCCCTCCTCCTCACCTTCCTCCCCATCGTCCTCCCCCTCTCCCTCCCTCCCCCTCTCCTTCCCCCTACCCTAACCTCCTTCTCTACACAACCCCTCCCCCTCCGTCTAGACCCCCCTCCGTCCAGACACCCCCCTCCTTCCAGACCCCCACTCCCCGTCCAGACCCCCCCTCCGTTCAGACTCCCCCCCCATCCACCCCCTCCCCGCCCCCAGCCCGACGCGAGCCCTAACCTCTCTCTCCGTCTTAAGATCTCGAAGGCAAAATACACGGTTCGGACTCTCCCATTGCGCAGAAAGGGATTAGGGTAATTAGCGCCACTGCCTCGCCGGATGATAATTAGGTGCTGGAATATGATTAGGGAGCGATTGGTGCGATACGAGGCGCCCCCCCCTCCCACCCCCCCACCCCCCGAGTCGGCGAGATTGGGCCGATAAACCGCGTTGTTAATTTTTTTGTTTTGTTTTGTTTTGATTTGGGAGGCGGCTGTTAGGTGAACGCGACGTGACGGGGAATGGGGAAAGGAGGGAGAGGGAGAGAGGGAGAGGGAAAGGGAGAAGGAGAGAAAAGAAGGGAGAAGGGGAGAGGGAGAGAAGAAAAGGGAGAGGGAGAGAAGAGAGGGAGAAGGGGAGAGAGAAGAGAGGGAGAAGGGGAGAGAGAAGAGAGGGAGAAAGGGAGGGAGGAGAGAGAAGAGAGGGAGGAGAGAGAGAGAGAGAAGGGAGAGAGAGAGAGAAGGAGAAGGGAGGAGGAGAGAGAAGGGTTGGAGGAGAGAGAAGAGAGGGAGGAGAGCGAGAGAGAGAGAAGGGAGGGAGGAGAGAGAGAGAGAGAGAAGGGAGGGAGGAGAGAGAGAGAGAAAGAGAGAGAGAGAAAGCCAGACTTGCCTAGCTTTTTGAACGCAGCCCTTTGGGACATTTCCGGGCAAGTGCGAAAACGCAATTTTGTTGTGCTGTTCACTTGTATTATTTTGTTGTTTTTATTTGATTGTCTAGCCGGGTGCAGCCTTTCGTTTTCTCCATGTTTATTCATCTCTCTCTCTCTCTCTCTCTCTCTCTCTCTCTCTCTCTCTCTCTCTCTCTCTCTCTCTCTCTCTCTCTCTCTCTCTCTCTCTCTCTCTCTCTCACACACACACACACACACACACACACACACACACACACACACACACACACACACACACACACACACACACACACACACACACAAACACACACACACAAAAAAAAAAAAAAAAAACGCGCGCACCTATACATCTTTCTCCGAATATATATATATATATATATATATATATATATATATATATATATATATATATATATATATATATATATGTATATATATATATATATATATATATATATATATATATATATATATATATATATATTTCAACGTCTTTCCCTTCCCGATATTCTGGCCCCATTCCTCCCCGTTTCCCGATCGCCCCTCGCCCCCCCCTCCCCCCACGCCCACTCCCACACCCACGCCCTCCGTATCTCCCCCCCCCCTCTTTCTCCCCTTCTTGTCCGCCATTCGTTCCCCTCCCCCCTCCCCCCTCCTCCCCCCGTGACGGCCGTAGGCTTTCAATAACACCGTATAGGATTAATCGACCGTGCGGATGCCATGTGTATCCGTGGAGAGGTTGTGAGAGCGAAAGGACTTGGGGGGGCGGGGGAAGGGGGGGGAGAAGGAGGGTCAAGGGGGAGAAGGAGGGGACAGGGGGGACGTTGGGGACAGGGGGAGGGACATTGGGAATAAGGGGGGAGATAGCGGGGGTTTTAAGGGGGGAAGGAGGGGTCAAGGGGGAGAAGGATGGGACAGAGGGGGGGACATTGGGAATAAGTGGGGGGGAGATAGCGGGGGTTTTAAGGGGGGGGGGTAGGTTATTCTCCTCCTTATATTCTATTTCCTCTCCCCCGCCCCCCCCCCCTTTACCCCCTGTTCCTCCGCGTCAGAGTTTCGACAATGGCAAGCCACGCTGGCTGTGTCGCGAAGGAGGGAGGAAGGGGCGGAGGGAAGGAAAGGGAGGGAGGAAAGGAAGGTGAAGGAGGGAGGGAGGGAGGAAAGAAAGAAAAGTGAAGGAGAGGGAGGGAGGGAGGGAAGGAGGTGGGGATGGAGGAAAGGAAAGTGAAGTAGAGGGAGGGAGGGAAGGAAGGAAAGGGAGGGAGGAAAGGAAAGTGAAGGAGAGTGAAGGAGGGACGGAGGGAAGGAAAGGGAGGGAGGAAAGGAAAGTGAAGGAGAGGGAGGGAGGGAAGGAAAGGGAGGGAGGAAAGGAAAGTGAAGGAGAGTGAAGGAGGGACGGAGGGAAGGAAAGGGAGGGAGGAAAGGAAAGTGAAGGAGAGGGAGGGGGGGAGGGAGGGGGGGAGGGAAGGAAAGGGAGGGAGGAAAGGAAAGTGAAGGAGAGGGAAGGAGGGAAGGAAAGGGAGGGAGGAAAGGAAAGTGAAGGAGAGTGAAGGAGGGACGGAGGGACGAAGGGAAGGAAAGGGAGGGAGGAAAGGAAAGTGAAGGAAAGGGAGGGAGGGAGGGAAGGAGGTGGGGATGGAGGAAAGGAAAGTGAAGGAGAGTGAAGGAGGGAGGGAAGGAAGGAAAGAGAGGGAGGAAGGAAAAATGAAGGAGAGGGTGGGTGGGAGGGAGGCAGGGTAAGGAGAGGAAGTGGGGAGGGAATGAGGGAGGGTGGGTGGATGGGAGAGAGGGAGGGATGGAGGGAGCGTGGCCCTTCGGAATTGCCTATTCAAGTCCGGCTCGTGAAACATCATAACCGCACCTTTACAGGAGTTTAAAGCTTTTCCCATCGACCACAATGAACGACTCGAGGACACAAGAAAGAAAGAAAAGAAAGGAAAAGAAAAGAGAGGGAGAGAAGAAAAAAAAGATTGCCGAAGCCTAGGATAAGGATGGAGGGGGGGGGAAGAAGATGCTATGTGACATTTATTGAAGGGAAGGAAGGAGGTTTCCAATGAAAGGATGGTCGGGTTTTGGCACTGAGACTCACAGGAGCGTCGACCTTAAAGGCATTGGCCGTGTAGAGAGCCCCCCCCCCTTTGAAGCGGGCCCCTCCGAGTATGATCTTTTGTCCCCGTCAAAAGGGCGGACGGAGGTGTGGCTCGCCGGGACGCCTGGCACCGACGACCCGCTCGCCTCCTGCCACGCCGTCGCCAGGCCGGCGATGCCACGCGGGCTCTCGGCTGCGCGCTCTGCCAAGGGGGCGGCACCTCCTCTATATCTTACATTGACGCTCTCACGCATACATACACACACTCGTTCACACAAACAAACCAGCAGCAACACCACCACTAACAATTGCAACAGCAACAGCAGCAGCAGCAACAACAACAGCAACAACAACAAAAACAACAACAAAACAGCAACAACAAAACAACAACAACAACAACAACAACAACAACAACAAACAACAAACAACGAAGACGACGACAAGCACAACAAAAACTCAACAGCAACAAACACCAAAAAAGAGGGAGGGGAGAGGGACAAGAGAGGGAAGGAATCTATCAGTATCACCACTGCATACATCCATTCCCTTCCTTCGGTGTCCCAAACGGGCGCGACCCAGCACCGAATCCACGCCCGAATCCACACCCGAATCCACACCCGAATCCACGTCCGAATCCACTTCCGAATCCACGCCCGAATCCACAGTGCAAAGAGGGACAGTCCACGGCGTTCGGGGCGGGGCCGGAGTGTATCCCAGGAAGCCGTTACAGCGAGTCTTCTCATGTTGCTGCGCCATCTTCTTCATTTTCTTCTTCTTCTTCCTCTTGTAGCCCCTCATTCTCCTCTCTTTCTTCGCCGTTTTTTTTAGTTTTTTTTCCGGCTTTGAACATGCATTCCGTCACCCAGTCCCTGTATACTGAACTTCACCGGGTTTGTCACGCTGGGACACTGTTCGATGTGTATTTTTGCTGTCTTTCGATATTCGTCTTTTCTGTAACGAGATGCAGTATATAAAAAAATGTGGTCGATTAGAGATTACGGCGAAAATAAACTATCTCGCATTGTTTTGTCTTTGGTTTGATAGGGTAAGGCTATTTTGTTGTTCTCTCGCTCTCGCTCTCGCTCTCGCTCTCGCTCTCGCTCTCGCTCTCGCTCTCGCTCTCTCTCTCTCTCTCTCTCTCTCTCTCTCTCTCTCTCTCTCTCTCTCTCTCTCTCTCTCTCTCTCTCTCTCTCTCTCTCTCTCTCTCTCTCTCTTTTTTTCTCTCTCTCTCTCTCTCTCTCTGTCTCTCTCTCTCTCTCTCTCTCTGTCTCTCTCTCTCTCTCTCTCTCTCTCTCTCTCTTTCTCTCTCTTTCTCTCTCTTTCTCTCTTTCTTTCCCCCTCTCTCTCTCTCTCTCTCTCTCTCTCTCTCTCTCTCTCTCTCTCTCTCTCTCTCTCTCTCTCTCTCTCTCTCTCTCTCTCTCTCTCTCTCTCTTCTCTTTCTCTCTCTCTCTCTCTCTCTCTCTCTGTATGTATGCATGTATATATGTATATATGTATATATGTGTGTGTGGGGGGGGGAGAGAGAGAGAGAGAGGAGGAGGGCGAGAGTGAGAGTGTAAATGAGTTTATGAGTGAGAGTAAGAGCGATAGCGAGACAGAGACAGAGACAGCGATAGCCAGACATGCGGACTGACAGACAAGGATAAGAATAATAGCGAGCGCGAGCAAGAAGAAACGGCTAGCCCGGCCAGAGAGAGAGCGGGCAGCGCATGCCGTGCCTTGATCATTCATCCTGACGTCTCGAGATTACAAGAACATTTTCGGTGGTGTGCTGTGGCTGTCACGCCCTTCTGTCATGCGATACGTGACCCGCGGACGGCCATGCACGGAGGGGCCGGGGGCGTGACCCTGCTCCTCCGCGTCCGTGGGTCACGAGGGAAGCCTTGAGGGGTCCTTGTTCCACGAGGTAATCATTCCCCCACTCTGCTAAGCGATGGCTACAAAGCCGGGCCATCAGGACCCCGGCGGGGGGCGCGGCCGTCCCCCACCCCCTCCTCCCCTCTCCACTCACCTGTATTCCTTCATCTACTTATTACTTGAACACCGCCTGCGCTTCTTGTGCGTCGCTTCCTTCTCGCCCTGTCTCTTTTCTTCCTCTTCCTTCGCGCCCTATCTCTTTTTTTCCTCTTCCTTCTCGCCCTCTCTGTTCTTCCTCTTCCTTCTCGCCCTGTCTCTCTCTTCCTCTTCCCCTTTGCCGACACTTCAACACTATCATTGTCCTCATCCTCTTGCGATTCCTACCGGGTCTCCTCATTTTCATTCTCCCTTCTCCTTCCACTCTCTCCCCAGCTCCTCCCCCTCCTTCGCTTTCATCATCGTCTTCTTTTTTTTTCTTTGTCTTCAATTTCATCATCGTCTCCATTTTTTTTCTTTGTCTTCAATTTCATCATCTTCTCCCTCTCCCTCTCCTTCTTTTCTTTCTCCTCCTTTTCCTATTCATCCTTCTCCTTATTCTACTCTTCCTCTTTCTCCTCTTCTTTCTCCTTCCTCTTCCTCATCCTCCTAATTCGACTTTTCCTTCTCTTTTTCCTCCTTCATCTTCTCCCACTTCTCCGTTCTCCTTCCTTTCCCACTCCTCCCCCTCCCCTTTCCCCTTCCCTCCCCTCACCTCCTCCTCCTCCTCCTCCTCCCTCCTCCTCCTCCTCCTCCTCCTCCTCCTCCTCCTCCTCCTCCCCCTTCCCCATGATCCAGCCCCTTCCCTAGTACCGCTCGTCCTTCCCTAGTACCGCTCCTCCTTCCCCATGCCCCTCCCCACTTGTCGTGCCCTTCCCCCTCCCCCGTGCCCCTTCCCCTCCCCCTTCCCCTTTCACACACATCGCCTCGCCTCCACCTGATACTCGTGACCCCCAGCTCCTCCGCAGGTACTGTTACAACCTTTCACAGAGGGAGGCTAATATGCCGTAACTGACTTCTCACATATCTTGACCGGCCACCAGCCAGCCCAGGGCCCGTCTTGGGGTACTCGGTGGGGTCGGGAGGGGGAGGGGGGATGAGGAGGGGTGGGTACCTGCGGAGGTGGAGGAGGAGACCCCCGGCCGGATCAAGATTGATGAGTGGTAATCTGGTATCGTCGCACCGGCTACCTGGCACCACGGCGAGACGAGTGGCCGAGGCGCGGCGGGCACTTCGAGAGTCCATTGGCGTCTTTAATCCGCTGCGATGGGACGCCGGGGAATTGGCCCCGCAGTGTTTACGGGCTGGAATGGAGATGGATACGTCGGTGTCTGTAGATTTAATCATCCCGAGGGCTCCGATTGCGTCTGGCTCTGCGTCGGCCGAGGCTGCGTGACGGGCGTTGTGTGGCCGAGGGGGTTGGATACGCGTGGCTCGGGGAAACGCGCGGAAAGGGTTCGTTCAAAGGGGGTTGGGGTGTATATCGTGTATGATTTATGGCCCGACGTTCGGTTGTGATACCGACTGTGCTTGCGGTCTATTGAGGGACCTGCTTGTGAAGGATCGCAGCGAAGGATCTCCCGGCTGCGCGCCCGTCCCCCACGGCGGCCGCGTGGGGCGTGATGGCTGGGCTCGCGCGGCGGCGGGATAGAGACATGCGAGAGGATGCGCCGAGGCCCAGGCGGTGCTCGGGCTCTTTCGTTCGTCTTTCTTTGTCTCGTTCTTGCCTTTTTGTCTTTCTTGTCTCTTTTTCTCTTTTCATCTCCCCCTTCTCTCTCTCTCTCTCTCTCTCTCTCTCTCTCTCTCTCTCTCTCTCTCTCTCTCTCTCTCTCTCTCTCTCTCTCTCTCTCTCTCTCTCTCTCTCTCTCTCTCTATCTATCTCTCTCTCTCTCTCTCTCATTCTGTCTGGCCCTTTGTCCGTCTGTCTGTTTCTTTCTGTCTTCTATCATTTTTCCAGTCTTCTCATCCCACTCCTTACGTCCCTTGTGAAGGAGAGGCGTATCTTAGACGTCACAGATATGCTTCTACAGTCTCCCTACTTTCATCAGTATTGTATCATCGATTTTATAGGAACGTGCATGGTGGATCTGACGGCCAGCGCCGTGCCTGCTATTATTCAGCTCCCCTTGGCTATTTCCACAACGGAAACCAAAAGGCAAATGTCGGCCGTGACAAGTGGCGTGTGTCCCACTTGTCATGGCGAGCGAAGGTGCGGTCCCGTGGGTGACGCCGCCGCCGTGACAGGTGATGGGTTTGGGCGGCACGTGGGCTGACATCCTTGGAAGAGAAAAACAGTTCTTCAAGACGCGTTGGTGTGTTGGTGGACGAGCCTTGGCGGTCAAGGCGGAGAATGGGGAGTCGAGAAAAATGGATGACAGTGTATCCTTTTACGAGATGAGGGGTCGGGTGGGTGGGTGGGTGGGTGGGGGAGGGGGGGCTCTATTATTGTGGTGCGTGTACGACCTGTACGACCCGACGCGGGATGGCCAAGCCCCGAGCGGTCAAGCCTGTGGTCAGAGCCATAGCTTAAAGCGACATTGTTTTCGGCGAAGGACCCACTTGTTCCTTCCTTGTTGCTCGTTTCTGCCCTTGTTGTTTCCTGATGGGGGGTCGCCCTGGGAGGCTGAGGGTGGGGGAGCAACACCTTCCTCTCACTCCCCGGGCTCTCTTATCGCCGCGTATCTCCCGCCTTGCCATAATGGGGCCGTAATGATAAGCCGTATGAAGAGGCTCAGCTGATCAGGGGCGCGTAAGAGATCACGCCGCCCGGGATCCTGTACAGTTCCGAACCCTTTTTCTAATCTTACCAATCACCAACAACACTCAATTGGAATCCTTCCAGCCCCGCCGGCCAGCGGAGGACACGCGACAACAGGGCCTCATCCCCTTTGGGAAGTCGACGAGGGATAAGGGCCTCTCTCGCAGGGCGCCATTAGGACCAAAGTCGCCCGTGGGGAATAAAGCGTCCCTTATCTCCGTGTGGCGTCGTCGCTCCTCGCGGGGATCGAGAGGGCCAAGACATCGACAAATTGAATCGTTTGACCCCCGGTGCCCTGGTGGTAGCCCCTGGGGGGAGGGGGGGGTGCTTAGGAGGCCTAGATGCCCTGTCACGATGTCGTGTGAAGCAGGTGCGATGATGTATGGATGACTGTTTTTGTATTTTCTTTTCTCGATCACGCTCTCACGGTGTTTTCTCTCTCTATGTACTGACCCTTCAAACGAATAACAGATTAGCCGTGAGACAAATTTCAACAGTCAAAGAAGTGTCCCCTCAAAAACTATAGAGAGCGAGACAGAGACAGACAGACAGAGACAGAGAGAGGACGGATGAAAAGACAACGAGGCAAAAAGACAGACATGCGAAATCAGATCCCCAAACAGACAGACACACCAAAGCACGAGATCAGGAGCGCCCCCCCCCCCCTCCCCCCACCGCCTGCGCCAAGGAGTCGAAAGGCGAATCTTGATCAGCTGCGGCGAGCGAGGCGAGAGCGGTGGCGAGCAACAAGCACGAGCCGGTAATCACACGCGGGATAGTCATCAGCGGGTCAGCGTGAGGTGGTTGTAGGTCAAAGGTCACCCGTAGTGCGCGGATAAAAGGTTATATATACACACGCCCACTGCATGCGGGATAAGGTGGACCGGTATATGTTTTGTGTTTAGGTGCTTGGTTTTGTGTTTTAAACCCGTAGTTTTTTTCTACTTTACTTTACAATGCAGTATTACGCTTGGATAGCTCCCGGACTCATGGTACCATTACACGTCGAGCGAGTGCGCTTCCTCCTCGGCGCAAGTGCTCCTCGCGCGGCACAACAGCGAGTGTTGTGTCGAGCGAACACATGACGCGGGAGGGAGGGGGGGCGAGCGCCAAGGTCAAGGGCCTCCGAACAGCTGTGCCAGAGGTCAGGAGCCTCTGATGTGTGGCGGGGATGTGGCCGGGCAAGAATGCGGGGTTGGTGGGGCCGTAACCGTGCACACGCATGTTGGTAAAACACGCACACGCACGCACACAGACACACGCACGAATAGCAGTAAAGACTAAGATTAGATATCCCATAAGATGAAAATGCACGGCTCGGAGTGTGCGCACGGCATACAAAGTGGCACTAATGATAATAGCGATAATGATGAAGCGCGCGAATAAAACTCAGACAACCGTTTCCTGTGAAATGTGTAAGAAAAGACACTTGATGGCATTATTACTTAGAAAAGTCGTGTTATTCATGCTCTCTGGAAGTAGACAAGTGCCGGCTTAACAAGCATCTTGGCAAATATATCGTGTTTCTTATGCGCACGTCAGCGAGCCATCAGCTGAGGACGTGACCTGCGTGACCTCCCAGGCGGTTCGGGGCCTGCATAGGTCATGTGTGTGGAGTCAGTCCGGGTCAAATTCCTGTTGAGCGGGGCCGGTCGAGGTTGCGCCAGCATCCTGGTGTCAGATGACCTGCGAGAGGTGGCGATATTGCTCCCATCATGTTTTTTCCCTCTCGAGCGCTCTTAAAGGCTACCCGGCAACCGAGGAGCGACGGCGAACCTTTTCTGAAGGTTTCGTGATGTTTTCAATTGTTTGAACATTATGCGGCGAGGCGAGAGAATGCGCCGCTGGACGTGCGGTTGACACTCTGCAACCTCATGATTGCCGCGCCTTGGGAAGCAGCGGCGAGCGTGCACATGCAACTCCCTCGTCAGTGCGTGCCGGGCCGACGTGCCGACGTGCAGCCTCTGTTGCCACGGTGGTTGGCGGTTTAACAGCGCATCAGCATCGGGGCAACAGCTGCTGCGAGATGACCACTGCTGGCTGCAAAAAAGTTTATCCCGCCGCTGCAATACAATTCATTTTTTGCCGCTGTAACATAACATAACATAATTGAACATAATACCCCTCCTAATAAGATTACCAGTATGATTCCTTAATAGCAAAAACATCTCTTTTTTTAGCTATTACCACCATGAACAATAATATAATTAATTCAGTAACCGCAAGAACATCTTAAGCCATCCTTGCAACACGCTCTGGACTCAACACCCGTCTCCCTTGCCACTCCGCTGCCACTCCTCCGCCCTTCCACTCCACGCCCCACTCCTCCGCCCTTCCACTCCACGCCCCACTCCTCCGCCCTTCCACTCCACGCCCCACTCCTCCGCCCTTCCACTCCACACCCCACTCCTCCGCCCTTCCACTCCACGCCCCACTCCTCCGCCCTTCCACTTCTCCATCCCACGGCTCTTCCACCCTGTTGCCTCTCCACTTCTTCCCAAAAACCCTGCCCCACCCGCCCCCACCCGCCCCCACCCGCCCGAGCGCCGAGGCGAGGCAAGCGGCGGCCCGCCTTCTCGAGGACGTCTCCAGCAGCGCCGCGGGAGGAAGGCCCTGAGGAAGCGGGCGGCGAGGCGCCTGTGGGGGGAGAGCGAGCGCGGGCGTGCATGCGACAAAGGCCGACGCCGGCAGCGACGCCCCTTCTGCCGCGCCCCCAGCCCTGTTCCCGCCCGCTTGTCCCCGCCACTCCACTTTCCACTGGAAGCGCCTCGAGTCCGTTAAGTACTTCACCGCCTCCTTCCGTCGCTCTGAAGTGAGTAACTAGCCCCGCGGCGCTTCCTTGGTCGTCTTAAAGTGGCTGAGGAGACACATAAACAGAATGGGGACTCGGGGAAAGGGGAGGGGGGGCGGGCGGCGAGGGGGAGGAGGGGAGGGGCGAGGGGGAAGGATGGTGGAATTTTCTTTCGTGTTTTGTGGTGCTTCTCTGTTATTTTTTATTGTTTTCTCTCTCTCTCTCTCTCTCTCTCTCTCTCTCTCTCTCTCTCTCTCTCTCTCTCTCTCTCTCTCTCTCTCTCTCTCTCTCTCTCTCTCTCTCTCTCCTCTTCTTTTCTCAAACTCTCATTTTCACACATCTCCATCTTCCTCCCCTTTATGCTTCCCTTCCTTTCGTTCCTCCCTTTCCTATATTTCCCCTTCATTTCGTTTCCCTCCCTGTCCCCTTCTCCTCACCCCCCTCGCCTCCCTCCTCCTGCCCCCATCCCTTCCCCCTGCCCCTCCCTACCCCCTACCCCTGACCAGGTCGGAGGCGGTGATGCCCCACGTGGGCGCGGGTGCCACGGTCCACAGTGCCGACTTGACACCATGCCATTACGCGAAAGGATCCCATAAAACAAAGGCTTCACAGAGGCAAAAGTGCCATCTACCTCGCTCCCCCCCCCCTCCTTCGCTCTTTGACTCCCCCAGCCTCCCTCCCCTCCCTTCCTCCTTCCCCTTCTCACTTTTCTTCTTCCCTCCCTCCTTCCTTCTTCCTCTTCTCTTTTCCATTCCCTTTCCTCTTCGCTTTCCCCTTCCCTTCGTCTTCCCCTCCTCCTTTCCCTTCCCCCTTCCCCCTTCTCCTCTCTGCTGCCTCTCCTCCTTCTTCCTCTCTCTTCCCTCCCCCTCCTCACCGCTCTTCCCCGCTCCTTCCCTCATCCTCTTCCTCCTCACTCCTTCCCCCCATTCTCCCCCTTTCCCTTCCTCCCCTCCCCTCCCCTCCCCCTCTTCTCCTCCCAAGATTCTTCACTTCGCATGTTTGATATCGGAGGCTGTCAGCGCGTCTCCAGTGCTCGGTGTCAGAAAAAAGGAGAGGGAGAGTATTCTTTGCAATTTTGTAAATCCTGGTCTTCTAGTCGCTTGAATAAATCATGAGGGACGGACTCCATTGTTTCAGGAAGCAGCCGAGTGTGAGGCCGAGGAGGAGGTGGAGGAGGAGGCGAGGAGGCCCAAGTCTGAGGGCGTGGGAGAGTTTGCGGAGGAGGAGGTGGAGGAGGAGGTGGTGGTGGTGGTGGTGGTGGTGGTGGTGGTGGTGGTGGAGATGGTGGTGGAAGAGGGGAGGAGGAGATGGAAGAGGTGGAAGAGGGGAGGAGGAAGTGGAAGAGAGGAGGAGGAAGGAGTGAGAAGGGCTAAAGAGTGTTTGAGGTGGACGAGATGGAGGAGGAGGGGAAGGTAGAAGAAGGGGTAGGGGAGAGGAGAAGAAGGCGGAAGAAGGTGGAAAAAGGAAGGCAGAAAGGGAAAGGGAAGAGGAGGAGGATGGTGGAAAGAGGAAGGAAGAAAGGGAAAGGGAGGAGGAAAGGGAAGAGGAGGAGGGAGGGCGAGGAGGAGTGGGAGGAATAGAGTCCTGGACCACTTTGCTGGCAAGGCTGGAAGGAAGTGCTCGCTCGCTGAATCATTCACGCGTCCATTGCCGCAGATATGCATGTGCTCGCTTGCTTGCACACATGTCGACTTGAGAACGGTAGACACTCACGAGCACCCGCGGTCGTAAACACCTTTATTCTGTCTGTCTTTCGCTCCTTCCCTCCCTTCCTCTCCCCTACTTCCCTCCCTCCCTTAATCTCCCCCTCTCTCCCTGCTTCCCTACTACCTCCATTCCTCCCTCCCTCTACAACCTCTCTCCCTCCTCCACTACCTCCCCCCTCCCTCCTTCCTTCCCTCCCCTCATCCCTCCTTCCCTCCCTCCTTCTTTCCCTCCCTTTCACCCTCGTCGCGGGCGTCCGTTTCCCTCCCTCACACGGAAACCGCCCGGAGCGCATCTCGCCGCGTCTTCCCCACGGCCTCAAACCGCTCGCTGCCTGAGAATCGGAAGGGGATGGGGGGAGGAGGGGTGGGGTTGGGTTGGGGGTGGGTTGGGGAGGCGAGGCACGGATTCCCACGTTTTTTTTTATTTATTTTTTATTTTTTTATGGTATGTTATTTGTGTATGTATGTTTGTTTATTTTTTTCTTATTCTTCGTTGCTGTTCTGGGTGGGAGAGAGGGAGAGAGGGAGGGCGGGGAAGGAAGGAAGGAAGGAAGGAAGGTAGGTACAAGAAAGGGGAAGGGAGTAGAAGTTGATTGGAGGGAGGGAGGGAGAGAGAGAGAGAGAGAGAGAGAGAGAGAGAGAGAGAGAGAGAGAGAGAGAGAGAGAGAGAGAGAGAGAGAGAGAGAGAGAGGGAGAGGAGAGGAGAGGAGAGGAGAGAGAGAGAGAGAGAGAGAGAGAGAGAGAGAGAGGAGAGGAGAGAGAGAGGAGAGAGAGAGAGAGAGAGAGAGAGAGAGAGAGAGAGAGAGAGAGAGAGAGAGAGAGAGAGAAAGGAAGTTAGAGCGTGAATGAGATAAGGAAGAAGGAAAGAAAGAAACGAAAGAAAGAAAGGGAAGGGAGAGAGAAGGAAAGAGGGAGAGAAAGCCGGGTTCCTCGGACGGACCGGCTGCCGGCCTGTGTTCGGGTCATAAAGTTTGGACGCGTCAAAGCCTGGAGTTTGAGGAGCTCGGGAGAGTCCTCGGCGGCCCAGCAACAGCCGGTGTTCACGCACACACGCACGCACGTGGGATTTGTGGCCCATCATCCTTAATGCTATACTCATGGACCTGCAGGATCTCACAGCTGCTCCTGCATGTGTTTCTCCAGCGGCTCCTCGCGCGGCCGCTACCTGGGGCTTTAGGACCCGGTGTAAGCATGAGTCACACACACCTGGTATGGAAATGTCGGCTCGGGGCTTATTCCGGGCGGGGAAGAGGCTCGCGAAGAAAGGCACATGGTATACCCGGTGTAATATTACCCGTGGCTGGTGTTGGGTTCCGCGGGGGCTCGGCGCGGGCGGGCGATGGGGCTATGGGATCAGCATGAGACGTGTTCAGCCCATGCTCACACTTAGTATGCCGTTGCAGGGCGCCTCACCCTAGTACGGTTCACGCCGAGCTCATCTGAAATGCACGGTGTGGCGGCGCGGCGTACCTGAGCGGCGAATTAACAAACTCATGCTTCACAAAACGCCGCTTAACCCGCCGCTCGCCAATCTTTTGTCCGGCCGCCGCGAGTCGACAAACCTTTTGTTTCTGCCATTTGGGCCGACGCATTACGCATAATTCGGGGGAGTGCGTGGCGCATGGGGAATCCGAGAGCGGCGTCGCGGCGGCCGATCGCTTTCCCCTCATTTCGCCCCTGGGTTTGAGGTACTGTTGTGGGTCGTTATTCTATACACGTGTGACGGGGCCGGTAGCTCACCGCGGTCGACTCGTTTCGCGTCTCGCCGCTGAACGTATTTTGGTTATGCTCGGTTATTCTTGCCGCTGTACGAATTTTAAGAACGGCCCTGTTTTTTTTTTTAAGGTTAAGTACCCCTGTGTCGTATAGATAAGTGGTCTTTTGATTTGTACTTTTTATTATTTACTTTTGTTTATTTTTTTATCGTGACATGAACATTAATCTTTATTATAATTCCACCTCTTTGTGTAGGCTTCCCTGTCCTCACAAGCGGCAATTACCGGTAGATTCTTTTTTTTATTCCCTTTGAAGTTGTCCTTTTGTTATGATCTCCGTTTTCTGTTGGGATTTGTTGGCCCGTCGCTCGCCGTGTAATTTCCTCGTTTTCTGTTTTTATTTCCTTTTCTCGTTTCCTCGCTCTTTCAGTCTTGCACGGGAGAGCTATCTTTCTCCAGTTTTATTA
>NC_091549.1:46720798-46728298 GCF_042767895.1 Penaeus vannamei
GAGGAAGAGGAATAATAATGATAATGATACTAGTAGTAGTAGTAGTAGTAGTAGTAGTAGTAGTAGTAGTAGTAGTAGTAGTAGTAGTAGTAGTAGTAGTAGTAGTAGTAGTAATAAGAATAAGAATAAGAATAAGATTTAGAATAAGAATAAGAATAAGAATAAGAATAAGATTTAGAATAAGAATAAGAATAAGAATAAGATTTAGATTAAGAAGAATTAGAGAATAAAAAAGTAGAAGAAGAATTAGAAAATCAGAAGAAAAAATAAAATAAAGGAAAAAGGAAGAAAAATAAAAAAGTAAAGCAGAAGAACAACAAAAAGAAAGAAAAACAAAGAAAAACAAAGACAAAGAAAAAAGAAAAAAGACCAAATCTCAGACTCCATCCCCGGAGACGCGGGCGCGGCGGCGGGCGTAGCAGAACCCCAGCCGAAACGTGCATAAATTATCTCGCAGGTAAAAGCCCAATGGCGCGTGACATGAAAATGGGGAAACATAAATTAATTCTGTGTAAAGCTAGGTCATTGATTTCTTCCAGCCTACTGGGCACGGGGGATGGGGAGAGAGGGAAGGAGAGGGAGAGAGAGAAAGAGGGAGTGAGAGTGAGAGGGAGAGAGGGAGAGAGGGAAAGATTGAGACCGGGAGAGAGGGAGAGAAAGTTGGAGGGTGAAGAGAGGGAGAAAGGTGGGAGGGTGAGACAGTGAAAGGGAGAGAGGAAAAGATTGAGACCGGGAGAGAGAGAGAGAGAGAGAGAGAGAGAGAGAGAGAGAGAGAGAGAGAGAGAGAGAGAGAGAGAGAGAGAGAGAGAGAGAGAGAGAGAGAGAGAGGAGAGAGTTAGAGGGAGGAAGGGAGGTAGGGTGACAGTGAAAGGGAGAGAGGGAAGAGGGAAGAGAGAAAGGGATGTAGAGATGGAGAGAGGAGGAGATGGGATAAAGGGCGAGAGGGAGGCAATGAAAGAGGGGAAATAGGGAGATAAAGATTATGGGAAGGGCAGAGGATGGGGGAAGGAGGGAGGGAGGAATAAGGGAAGGAAGGTTGGTGAAGCCTGAACGGGTAATGGTGCGGGCGTGGGCGTAGGTCTAGAAGGAGATGGGTGGGCGGCCAGCGGAGCAGATGTGGGCGTGTTTAATCAAGTATGCTGTGAGATTCGGGGAAGATCTCTTTGTACTTGTTTTTTGTTTTATTTCTTTTGGGCGTCTGTGTCTTGCCTTGCCTGTAAGGTGTTGTTGAGAAAGAGAGGGGGAGGGAGGGAGGGAGAGAGGGAAGAGAGAAGGAAAACACGCAATTTATTCACAGGGGCGGTCACAAGCACTCTCTCTTTCTCTTTCTCTCTCTCTTTCTCTTTCTCTCTCTCTTTCTCTTTCTCTCTCTCTTTCTCTCTCTCTCTCTCTCTCTCTCTCTCTCTCTCTCTCTCTCTCTCTCTCTCTCTCTCTCTCTCTCTCTCTCTCTCTCTCTCTCTCTTTCTCTCTCTCTCTCTCTCCCCCTCCTCCCTCCCTCCCTCCCTCCTTCCCTCCCTCCCTCCTTCCCTCCCTCCCCTCCTTCCCTCCCTCCCTCCTTCCCTCCCTCCCTCGCACTCACCCAGCCAAGCAAGCACTCCTTCCTTCCGCCAGTCTGCAGAAGCCAGACGCCATTCCTGGCGAGAGAGCGGCCTTGAGAGGCAGTACTTGAAGCGTGCGAAGGACGAGGACACACGAGACATCCCGAAGAGGTCGAGCCGAAGGAGCGCGAGACATCCCGGAGAGGGTCGAAGGAGCTGGTGACGGGCGCGGGTGGCGAGGGTTTGCGAGGTGCCAAAAAGTGACACTTATCGCCCTCACGCTCGGATGACCTCTGGCCTCGTTGGCACTAGTCCTATCCCCGACTCTCCCTGGCGCGGAGGACACGCCCCTTCCTCGCGCTCACGCCCACGCGCACGCTTTGCCTGCTCCGAGGGTGCGTCGGAAGCCTCTGTTGTTTTGTTTGTCGATTTGCTCGCTCAGTTATTCTCAGCCGTCTCTTGGTGTTCCAGCTGCATGGATTTCGCTCCCGGGAAACATCATAAACACGGCATAAATTACGCATGATTATACAGCAATTCTTTCTGGAATCTCGCCTCGACAGCTCGGGCTCCAAAGGACACCATTTGCACTTAAAACAGGATTTTTATCCTCACGCCAAGTATGACCTTGGCAAGATCTTGGCAGAAAGAATGCGCGGCCTAATGTGCCGTTCCTGGAGCGTGGGCGCGCGTTGTCGTCGGGGGCTCGCTCGCCTGGGCGTGGGGGCGGCGGGGCTCGAGACGCTGGCGCCACGAGGCTGCTGCTGCTGCTGCTCCTGCAGTTGTAGATTATCCGAGGCCGCTGTAGGGTGAGTGCGGGGACACGGCGCGGAGGGCTGGTCGGCGGGCGGGGTGGGGGTGGCGGAGGGGGTGAGGGAGAGGGAGGGGGTAATGGCGGACGGATGGTACGTTCATAAAGACGGTCTTGAATAGATTTCGAGAATGGGGGGAGTGAGTGAGTGAGTGAGTGAGTGAGTGAGTGAGTGAGTGAGTGAGTTAGAGGAAGGGAGAGAGAGAGAGGAAGGGAGAGAGAGAGAGAGGAAGGGAGAGAGAGAGAGGAGAGAAGAGAAGAAAGAAGAGAGGAGAGAAGAAAGAAGAGAAAAAAGAAGATGGGCGAGAGGAGAGAGGAGAGAGGAAAGAGGAAAGAGTAAAGAGAGGAGAGAGAGAGGGGGCGCTTGCTCGAGCGGGCCAGAAGACGACCGCAACACTAATCTCATTGTGAGTGGCGCTCGCTCCCATACTAACCCCAGCTTCCGGATTTCAAGACGATGCTCACTTGTTTGCACTTTATTTGTTCCCTGTTTTGGTCTTTGTGAAGGCCTTGCGTTGGATTTTTTTCCTTCTGTGTCTGTGTCTTTGTTTGTTTGTCTGTCTGTCTGTTTGGCTGCCCGACTGTCTGCCGAAGTGTTTTGTTTGTCTGACGGATCAGTCTGTTTTCAGTTTCTCTCTCTTTTCGTTTCTCTCTGTCTGTCTGTCTCTGTCTCTCTCTGTCTCTCTCTCTGTCTCTCTCGGTCTCTCTCTGTCTCTCTCTGTCTCTCTCTGTCTCTCTCTCTCTCTCTCTCTCTCTCTCTCTCTCTCTCTCTCTCTCTCTCTCTCTCTCTCTCTCTCTCTCTCTCTCTCTCTCTCTCTCTCTCCCTCCCTCCCTCCTCCCTCCCCCTCCCTCCCTCCTCCCTCCCTCCCTCCCTCCCTCCTCCCTCCCTCCCTCCCTCCCTCCCACCCTCCCTCCCTCCCTCCCTCCCTCCCCTCCCTCCCCTCCCTCCCTGCCCCTCTCCCTCTCCCTCTCCTTCTCCCTCTTCTCTTCTCTCCCTCTCCCTCTTCTCTTCTCTTCTCTTCTCTGCTCTCCTCTCCTCTCCTCTCCTCTCCTCTCCCTCTCCCTCTTCTCTTCCTTTCCCTCTTCTCTCCCTCTCTGGTCCCTCTCGCACATTCATTCATATATACATTCCAGCGTCGTATTCTCTTGCATACATTTACATAAGCAAATTACGGACACGGACCCACAAATAGACCCTCGCATGCACATAATAAACACCCTTATACAGAAATCATACGGTTCCTACCCTTAATTTTACATGGGAACGAGCGTGTACCGTAGAAGCGGGTGGTACGACCCCGAGAGTTCGTGGAAGCGTTACCTTATATATGTGCGTTTTAGGTCCGAAGAGGTCGTGGAAAAGGGTGGTAGGAGCCGAGGAAAGGGCTAAGAGGTGGTAGAGGGAAGTCGTGCGAAAGGGGGATATTGTCCAGTGCAAACGTGTGGAACGACCCGGCGAGGGCAAGGAGTCGCAAGGGCAAGGGATTGCGGGTTGCTGGCCCCTCCCGAAGGCAATTTTCCGACCCGTGATAGAATCAGTTTCTCGGCTTGATATCGGGCGGACGCTAATAGCCCCGAATACTGCTTGGTGATAGGCGGAAGGCATGGAAATGGGCTAAGCGGATAATTAAGCGTAGACATAATGAAAGGAAAGTATAGCCTCGAAGCCCGCCATCACACGATCATTATCACACGGACCCGGACCCCGCCCTGCGCCCACTTCGCGTCTCGGCGGGAGATTTTTCAGCGGGACTCGGATCCTCGGGAGATCGGCTTTCCAAAAGTGAATTCCCATTACGGCCACCTTGTAGAGAGGACATCAGAATTAATGGACGAAATAGGTTATAGACCATATATCAGCTGAGGGAGATTAATGGTGGGAAATGCGACGTTGGCCGATTGTTATAGAGCTGGCGGTTATGTTTCCTGTGCGATCTTTCCTTTTTGTTTACGAGAGCGCCGACTACCTGGCGGCGGCGAGTCGCTCCGATGTACGGTGTGGGTTGTCCTGTAATTGTTTCCGACAAGAGTTCGCCGAATTGATACTAACTGGAGAAAGACTAGTTGGCGAGAATCATTAGCTGAACAAAACTCTAGCTTCCGCAAATTGCGATTCGCCAAAATAAAAAAAGACAGAGGAGGAAAATGTATTTAATGGATATACTTTTTCAAACGCCGCCCATCCCCCGTTATTACTTGCAGTTAATGGCGGGTTCTTTGGAAGGTAATCGGCTGGGGATTGAAAAATAACGGCTGATTTCCAGAAAATATGGAAGAGCATTAACTTAATAACAGCAACGACAGCGGCAGGAACAGTCTCACGCCCTCCGACAGGACTCTCTCGCGCAGCAGCATTAACAGGAGGATTTGTTGTGATCAAAGCCCATTGCGCTGATTTTATTAGGGAAGTTGAAAGACCCTCTTTCTTTTCCCTCTCTTCCCCCTGCCTCTTTCCCTTCCCTCTTTCGTTCCCCTTCTGGCCTTGGTTCGCCTTCCCTCCATTCCCTTTCCCTCCCCTGCTTTCCTCCCTTCCTCCCTTCCTCTCCTCTCATCCTCCCTTCCCCTCCCCTTCCCTCCCCTCCCCTCCCCTCCCCACCTTTCCTCCCCTCCTCTCTCCACCTTTCCTCCCCTCCCCTCCTTTCCTTTCCTCCCCCTACCTTTCCTTGCCTTCGCCCCCTCCCATTCGGCCCTTCTATTCACTGCTTTTACCCCCTAGAGTCGTTACACCCTGACCGTGTCTCCCTTTCACGTCCTCTTTGACCTTTTAAGAGGAAAAGGGAGAGAAAGGGAGAGCGTGAGAGAGTGAGCGTTAGTGTGGGATCGTGAGAGAGTGAGCGTGAGTAAGTGTGAGCGTGAGTAAGTGTATGAGAGTTAGAGGTAGTTAGAGTTAGAGTGAGTGGGAGTTAGTGAGTGAGTGAGAAACAGTTAGTGACTAAGTGACTGAGTGGCTTGAGTTAGTATATTCTGTGTGCATGCGTGCGTGCGTGCATGTACCTAATTCTACGCGAGTATGTATGAAGTAATCATTTTTTTTTTTTTTTTTTATTTCTTAGGGGGTAGGGGGTGAAGGGGCCCTGTCGTACCTTGTTGCTCACCGGCCACTACAATTCCCCCCCCTCTCCCCCTTCACCCCCCCCCCCCCTCTTGGTACCTGCACCGTCTCTCGGATCGATACGCTGGCTTTACGTGCATAGTTGACGGTGCGTGGTATCGTTATTATTACTGTTGTTTTTTTTGTTTTGTTTAATCTTTATCGTCATTAGGTCTGTGGGAGATTGGGGTGGTTAGGACTTGATTGGAGATTTGATTGGAAGTTAATTGTCAAGGTTGATCAAGCGTGAGATATGTAAAAGAAAGACGGTGGTAGATCTTGAGAAAAAACTTCTTTTTTGTGTCTTAGGACGAAGAGAAAAGGGGATAAAGAGATAAAGATAAAGACTCGAGTTCCAGGGAAGAGGAGGCCGGGTTGGAGGGTGGGAGGGGGTGATGGGCGGAGGATGATTCTTGGGCGGGCTTAGGGTGGGCGGCATCACGCACGCGGGCCGCACATTGCTCACTTAAAGGCCTCACTTGGAGAGCTCTCTGTCCAGCCTTGTGTGCGTGTGCGTGCGTGTGTGTGTGTGCGTGTGTGTGTGTGTGTGTGTGTGTGTGTGTGTGTGTGTGTGTGTGTGTGTGTGTGTGTGTGTGTGTGTGTGTGTGTGTGTGTGTGTGTGTGTGTGTGTTAGGTGTGTGTGTGTGTGTGTGTGTGTGTGTGTGTGTGTGTGTGTGTGTGTGTGTGTGTGTGTGTGTGTGCGTGTGCGTGTGCGTGTACGTGCGTGTGCGTGTGCGTGTGCGTGTGCGTGCGTGCGTGCATGTATGCGTGTGTGTGCGTGTGCGTCTGTATGTCTATGTCTGTGTTTTGTACATGTAGGAGTGGAAGTGAGTATTTGCTTATGCATGTGTACGAGTGTGTATATTTACGCGTGTGTGTGTGCGCGCGTGGAAGGGAGAGAGGAAGCGGGCTTTGCTTTCCTTGCAGACAGACACGTAGTTATGACTCCGGCGTGTTGAGCTGCGCCGCGTCTCTCCAGGTGTGAGTTACCGAGGGCCGTGAGTGCAGAGTGGCGGAGGGTCGAATGGTGTGTTGCTTCCTATTGCATATTAATTAGTTTATTTTTTCTTCTTTCAAGGGGCATGGGGAGTGGGAGTGGGAGTGGGAGTGGGGGTGGAGGAGTATTAAGTTTTTTTGGGGGGTTTAAAAAAGGGACGAAGGATTTCTGCGGGAGTGGTATGAGGTGTCGCACAGCTCTCCCCTTTGCGGCGGCGCTGTCCTCGGTTGTGCGATTGCCGGGTGTCCAGGTGTGCCACATTCCGCATCGATGTTGCCCTACGTCCCTCCCCTCCTCCTCCCCTCCCCTCTTCCTTCCTCCTCTCCCCTCTCCCGGCACCTCCTCCTCCTCCTCTCCCCTCGCCCGGCACCTCTTCCTCCCTCCTCCTCCTACTTTCCCCTCTCCCGGCACCTCTTCCTCCCTCCTCTCCCCTCCTCCTCCTCCTTTCCCCTCTCCCGGCACCTCTTCCCTCCCTCCTCTCCCCTCCTCCTCCTCCCTTTCCCCTCTCCCTCCCTCCTCTCCCCTCCTCCTCCTCCTCTCCCCTCTCCCGGCACCTCTTCCTCCCTCCTCTCCCCTCCTCCTCCTCCCTTTCCCCTCTCCCGGCGCCTCTTTCTCCCTCCTCTCCCCTCCTCCTCCTCCTTTCCCCTCCTCCTCCTCCCACCTCCTCTTTCCCCTCCTCCTCCTCCTTTCCCCTCTCCCGGCACCTCTTCCTCCTTCCCTCTCCCCTCTTCCTCCTTCTCTCCCCTCTCCCGGCACCTCTTCCTCCCTCCTCTCCCCTCCTCCTCCTTTCCCCTCTCCCGGCACCTCTTCCTCCCTCCACTCCCCTCCTCCTCTTCTCCCCTCTTCCGGCACCTCTTCCTCCCTCTTCTCCCCACCTCACCCGCGTCCATCCTTCCTCCTCCCTTCTGGACCCTCCTCTCCCGCTGCCATCCTCCCTCCCTGCTTCCCTCCCTCACTCCCTCCTACCCTTCGTCCCTCCCTCCCTTCTTCCCTCTCACCTCCCTTCCCTCCCTCCCTTCCTTCTTCCCTCTCCCCTCCCTTCCCTCCCTCCCTTCTTCACACC
>NC_091549.1:46733298-46748298 GCF_042767895.1 Penaeus vannamei
TGTGTAGATTAGTCCCGCGAAGATGAATGGACGGGCGTGTCGGCGGGGGTCCGGGCGGGCGCCGAAGGTCACTCGCGGCCGCCCGCAGCTAATGCCAGACAATCCTCCTCCCAAAGAGCGGAGTTACTTTTGGGCGGACGCCTGACCACGAGCGGATCGGGGGGTCCGTGTGCGCGACAAAGCCTTGGTCAGGAGGTCCTCGAGTCTCAAGGAGCCCTCCCCGGGGGGCGCCCCTCCCTCTCGCCCGCTCCCCGGGACCCTCCGACGCGGACGACCCATTGTGGTCCCCAAGAGCTCGGGAGGAGGTGGGGGGGGGGGGGGAATCACGGAGCCGCGCGAGTTCATTGGCTCGCATCCGCCGCTGTCAGGATCACTTACGGCCGCCGGCCTAACGGGGAATTATTTTGGGGTGAAATTTTTTGGTGTTATTTACGGGCAGATTTCTGGGATTTTTATGGTTGTATGATCAGTGGGGGGTCCCGCCGGGCTCGGCCGGAGGGGCCCCTGGAACAGAGGGGCTAGGCGGCGGCCCCCGAAGCTACCATTGTTGTCTGGGATGGAACCTTGATTAGTCCTTTACGGAGATAGTCGAAGGGGAAGTTCGCGTCGGTTGCGCTGTGCGGCGCTGGGCCCGCCATCCCAAACCTGTTCTTTATTTATCCTGCGTCCCCTGGGCAGGACAGACGGCGGAGTCCTCCTCCACGCGCGACTTCCCGGGGCCTCTCATCGCTACGGCCTCCTCGCCGCCCCCGACCGCCCTCGGGTTCCGGCCTCGTCCCCCTTGGCGGGCGGGGCCTCGCAGCGCCTCTGACCATGGGCGGCCATGAAGTAGGTGTAATGACGTGGGTGGAGCCGACGGCCCCGCTGCGTGGCGGGCGCGAGGTGGCCCTTCGCCCCCGCGGTAATCGGCCTCACGCCCTCGCCCGCTCATTACCACCTGCTTGTCGCCGTTGGCCCGGGATTCATCGTCTCCAGAAGAAAACGCTTTTCGGTCCGGTTCTTTGGCTTCCTTTGTGAGGTCGCTCGGTTCCTTTGTGCTTTGTTGTCCGGGAGACGAATTGCCTTTTACGTGTTCCTGTGGTCATTCTATTTTGTTTCCCAGAAAGAAATAACCTGTTTTGCATAACACTTTTCTTTTACTTCTCGTGCATCACACACGTTTAATATCCTACATTTTAAACGAATAAGGTCGATTTTAGAACAAGAGTAGCGCGGGTGATTAAGATTCCAACCCTCGTTACTCGCGAGTGTAACCGAGTATTGTCGAAGTAATTAACAGAGTCGTTTATTTTCAGGTAATGTGGTGACTGACGGCCGGTTCCTCGGGGTGTGAGTGACGTCATCGGTGAGTTCGTCTCGGCGGGCGATTTGTTACTTCAGGGGGGAGGGTGGGCGTGTTCACTGCGGGAGGAGGTGGAGTGGAGTGAGGAGAGGTGGAGGTGGGGGTGGAAGTGGAGGTGAGGGTGGAGTGGAGTGAGGAGAGGTGGAGGTGGAAGTGGAGGTGTGGGTGCAGGTGGGGGTGGAGTGGAGTGAGGAGAGGTGGGAGTGGAGTGAGGAGAGGTGGGGGTGGAGTGGAGTGAGGAGAGGTGGAGGTGGAAGTGGAGGTGTAGGTACAGATGGAGGTAGAAGTAATGATTTTGATGATAATAGCAGCGATGTTGTCATTTTAATCACATTATAAGTCATAAACATTATACTGGAAGGTAAAATTATTATATACTGAAAGGTTAAATTATTACTGTACAATAGTTACGATAAGGACAGCGATAATGGTAAAGGTAATAATAATGGGGATATTAAAAACGATAGGATCAAGAAATTAGGATAAAGGGGAAGGAGGAGGAGATAGAGGAAGTAGACGAAGAGGAGAAGGCGGAGCAGAAGATGGAGAAAGAGCAAGAGAAAGAGAAAGAGAAAAGGAGAGAAGAGGACAAGGAGAAGGAGAAAGAGAAGGAGAAAAAGAGATGAGGTGGAGAAGGAGAAAGAGAATGAGGAGGAGTAGGAGAATCTGAAGGAGGAGGAGAAGAAGGAGAAAGAGAAGGAGGAGAAAATGAGAAGAGGACAAGGAGAATGAGAAAAAAGAATGAGGAGAAGGAGAAAGAGAAAGAGAAGCAGGAGGAGAAGAGAAGGAGGAGGAGAAAGAGAACGAGGAGAAGTAGCAGAAGGAGAAGGAGGAGGAAAAGAGAAGGAGAAAGAGAAGTAGCAGCAGCAGCAGAAGCACGAGCAGGAGGAGGAGCAGGAGGAGGCATCGAAAGCCGCCTCTTCTCCACCGAGGATCAGCAGTGGCGCCTTTGACTTGATTTAGCGCTCGCGAAAAGACGAGAGTCCTCCAGCCTTTGATAAGGAGTGTTGCGTTGCCATTTAAAAGGGCTTCCTTGTGCAGGCGGGGGGGGGGGTGCGAGAGGCAGCTTCAGGAGAGGGAGAGAGAAGCTGGGGAAGCAGGGGAGGGGGAGCAGAATAGGCAGGGGAGGCAGGGGGTTAGCAGGAGGGGAAGGGAAGAAGGGGGTCAGCAGAGGGGGCAGAAGAAGCAGGAAAGCAGGAGAGGGGGCAGGGAAGAAAGAGGGGGTTGAGAGAGAGAGAGAGAGAGAGAGAGAGAGAGAGAGAGAGAGAGAGAGAGAGAGAGAGAGAGAGAGAGAGAGAGAGAGAGAGAGAGAGAGAGAGAGAGAGAGAGAGAGAGAGAATATTTTCCTGTCGAGGGTCCAACACTTGGTTTCCTTCAAGATGTGTTTGTGCTGGACTCTGTTTTTGCAGTCACGTTTGTGTTTGTTTATCATTCACAGTTTTCTTTGGCGGTGGGGTGTGCTTGGGTTAAGCTCGCCCCACCCACCCCCTCGCCTTTTTCTTCTTGTTCTTGTTCTTCATCTTCTTCGTCGTCGTCTTTTTCTTCTTCTTCTTCTTCTGCTTCTTCTTCTTCTTCTTCTTCTTCTTCTCCTTCTTCTTCTTCTTCTCCTTCTTCTTCTTCTTCTTCTTCTTCTCCTTCTTCTCCTTCTCCTTCTCCTTCTCCTTCTCCTTCTTCTTCTCCTTCTTCTCCTGCTCCTGCTCCTTCTCCTTCTCCTTCTTCTTCTCTTTCTTCTCCTTCTTCTCCTTCTCCTTCTCCTTCTCCTTCTCCTTCTCCTTCTCCTTCTCCTTCTCCTTCTCCTTCTCCTTCTCCTTCTCCTTCTCCTTCTCCCCCTCCTCCTCCTCCTCCTCCTCCTCCTCCTCCTCCTCCTCCTCCTCCTCCTCCTCCTCCTCCTCCTCCTCCTCCTCCTCCTCCTCCTCCTCCTCCTCCTCCATCTTCTCCTTCCTCATCCTGCCCCTCCTCCCACCCATCTTTACTTCCAATTTCCTCCTACGCGTTCCCGCCTCCTCCCCCCCCTTCGTGAGTACCGCGTGTTGTCTTAGGTGAATTTCGATTTGCCATAAATAGCAATCGTTCTTTTTCCTTTCCCTTCTCCTCTTCCCTCTATCCCCCTACCCCCTCTTTCCCCCTACCTCCTTTCCCCCTATCCCCCTTTCCCTCCCCCTACCCCCTTTCCCCTTTCCCTATTACCACTTCCCCCATTCCCACTTCCTCCATCCCCCCCCCCCTTTTCCCCCCTTTCGACTTGTCGTGAAGCAAGAAATGTTGTTTTAGGCGTAAAAGCGGGACTCTTATTTCGTTTTTATTTATTTATTTATTTATTTTTTTCATTTTATTTTTTTTTTTATGATTATTTTACCTGGAAGATTTTCGAATAAACGGGAGAGGTGGGCTGGTGGGGGGCGAGGCAGGTCGAGGAGGGGGGGGGGCCGCGGCGAGGGACAACATATGCTAAATTTACGAGGCATAAGGACGAATTTTGCGAAATAAATTTTTGCCATTTCGTCTCAGGTGGGGCGAGAGGGAGGTAAGGAGAGGGAGAGAGAGATGATGGAGGAAGGAGGAAGGAGGAAGGAGGAAGGAAGAAGGAGGAAGGAAGAGGAGGAGGAGGAGGAGAGAAAAGGACTTGAAAGATAGAAAAGGGAGGGGAATGGGAAAGAAAGGGAGGAGAAAGAGAAGGGAGAGAAGAAAAAAAACGGGAAGGAAATTAAAAGAGAAAAAGAAAAAAAAGATAAGAAAAGGAGAAAGAGAAGGAGAAAAAGAGAGGATGGGGAATGAAAGAGAAAAGGAGAGGCGTAGGAGAAAGACGAAGGTTGGGGAGAAACGTGCGCGGCCGCAGGTCTTGGTCGCAACTGCAGTCATGAGGTGGTCGTTAGGGGTCGTTACGGAGAGACAAATAACAACGCTGATCCATCCTTCTCACGTCAGCGCCCCTTCTGCCCTCCCTCTTTTCTCCTTCTTTCTCTTTTTCTATTTCTCTTTCAGTTCTCACCCATCCCTCCGTCTCTCGCTCTCTGTCTCTGTCTCTGTCTCTGTCTCTGTCTCTGTCTCTGTCTCTCTGTCTCTCTGTCTCTCTCTCTCTCTGTCTCTCTGTCTCTCTGTCTCTCTGTCTCTCTGTCTCTCTGTCTCTCTCTCTCTCTGTCTCTCTCTCTCTCTCTCGTTCTCTCTCTCTCTCTCTCTCTCTCTCTCTCTCTCTCTCTCTCTCTCTCTCTCTCTCTCTCTCTCTCTCTCTCTCTCTCTCTCTCTCTCTCTCTCTCTCTCTCTCTCTCTCTCTCTCCCTCCCTCCCTCCCTCTCTCTCCCTCTCTCTCTCTCTCTCTCTCCCTCTCTCCCTCTCCCTCTCCCTCTCCCTCTCCCTCTCCCTCTCCCTCTCCCTCTCCCTCTCCCAACTCTCTATCTACCAACTATCTGTCTATCTCTCTCTCCCTCTCCCTCCCCCCTCTCCCAACTGTCTATCTACCAACTATCTATATATCTATCTATCTGTCTGTCTCTCGCCTTTCTCAACATGAATTCAATCACAGTTGAATCTGTATTTGCTAATCATTTTTTTTTCTCTCTCTCTCTCTTTTTCACTTTTTTTTTTCAAAGGGAATATTTTCCTCCCTCGTCAGAGATTGATATTTTTTTTCCCTAATTCCGAATCTCGTGATTGATTATTACCTGTCAGATAGCAAACATCCCTGGGCCGGTAATTGCTCGGTCTTAATTAGCATCGGCATTGGATTCTCTCTCTCTCTCTCTCTCTTTGGGTGTGTGAGTGAGTGAGTGAGTGAGTGAGTGTGTGTGTGTGTGTGTGTGTGTGTGTGTGTGTGTGTGTGTGTGTGTGTGTGTGTCTGTGTCTGTGTGTGAGTGAGAGTGAGTGAGTGAGTGAGTGAGTGAGTGAGTGGTGAGTGAGTGTGAGTGTGTGGTGAGTGTGAGCTGTGTGAGTGTGTGTGGTGTGTGTGTGTGTGGTGGTGGTGAGGTGGTGGTGAGTGGTGAGTGGTGAGTGAGTGTGAGTGAGAGAGAGTGAGTGTGTGAGTGGTGAGTGAGTGTGTGTGTGTGTGTGTGTGTGTGTGTGTGTATGTGAGTGAGTGAGTGAGTGTGTGTGTGTGTGTGTGTGTGTGTGAGTGAGTGAGTGAGTGTGTGTGTGTGTGTGTGTGTGTAGATTGTGTGTTTGTTTGTATGTTCTTTTGTGTGTGTGTTTGTATGTATGCATGTATGTATTTATGTATGCATGCGTTTGTGTTTCTATGCATGTATGTATGTGTGTGTGTGTTTACGTGTATGTATGCATGTATGTATGTGTGCGTTTACATGTATGTATGTATGTATGCATTCATTTCCCCGACCCGCCACACCACTTCGCTCCATGGGGCTTTCAGGGGCTCGCAGGGGGGGGAAGCCTGCCAGAAATCCCCGAATCTGTGAAATGGCGAGACCCCAGAGACCCCAGGGACCCCAGAGACCCCAGGGACCCCACAGACCCCACTTAGCAAAGAAAGCAGAGGCGACTTTGAGGCACGACAAGAGACCGAAAGCATGCCCCGCGCTCCTTCAGACACCCCCCCCTCCCTCCCTTCCTTCTCCTCCTCCTCTTCCTTCCCCCACGCCCCCCCCCCAACGCCCCCAGCTATTTGCGACAGGCCTAAATAAGCAGGAGGAAACCCTGGCTCTCGCTTTTCTTTGCTCTCGTTCTCGTCTCCCTCATTCATGCTTTACGTGCTCTCTCCCTCTCTCTCTCTTTGCCTTCCCCTTCATGTTCCCTCTCTCCCTTCCTTCGATTGTTCCCTCTCCCTTTTCTCTTCCCCCGTCCCATCCATACCCCTCATATTCCACCCCCCTTCCGCCCCTCCCCTTCCTCCACCCCCTTGTACCGCTTCCCTTCCTCTTTGTGCCCCTTTCCCCTCCCCTTCCCTTTTGTGCCCTTCCTCCTTCCCCCTTAAGACCCTCCCCTCTCCCCCTTCCCCCTTATGCCCATCCCCATTAAGCCCTCCCCCTTCCCTTTTGTGCCCTTCCTCCTTCCCCCTTAAGACCCTCCCTCTCCCCTTCCCCCTTGCCCATCCCCATTAAGCCCCTCCCCCTTCCCTTTTGTGCCCTTCCTTCTTCCCCTTAAGACCCTCCCCTCCCCCCTTCCCCCTTATGCCCATCCCCTTAAGACCTCCCCCTTCCCCTTCCCCCTATGCCCATCCCCACCCCTCCCAAGCCCCTCCCCCCTTCCCTTATGCCCCTCCTCCCTTCCCCCTTAAGCCCCTCCCCCTTCCCCCTTATGCCCCTCCCCCCTTCCCCCTTATGCCCCTCCCCCCTTCCTCCCTTCTGCCCCTCCCCCCTTCCTCCCTTCTGCCCCTCCCCCTCCCCCGCTTCTGCCCTGTACCCTCGTGGCATCCGAGGACGTGACAGCCCCGGGTAATCATAACAACATAATCGGCCCAAAAGCGGACTCGGAGGCACGGGCGACCTCCCCGGTGCATTCCTGTAGGGGCTGTAGAGGGCCGTGGCACGTGACCCGGGGAGTGCCTTGAGGAGGGGAGCTGGGGGTGGGGGATGGGGGAGGGGGAGGGAATGGGGGAGGAGGGACTTTGGTGGAAGGGGAAGGGGAAGGGGAGAAGGGGGAGGACTTCGGTGGAAGGCGAAGGGGAGAGGGAGGGGAGGAGGAAAGGGAGGGACTTCGGTGGAAGGGAAAGGGGAGAGGGAGTGGGAGGGAAAGGGAAGGGAAGGAAGGGAAGGGGGGAGGGGTGAAACTGTTGACTGCCGACTCTCTTGACGTGTGGCTGTTGACTCCTTGCGCCGTAGGTCGTAAGAGTAAATAGAAAAGAAGAGGAGAAAGGAGAGGAGGGGAAACATGAGGTGCTGTTGGATGTAAGTTGAAGTAGAATAACAGAGAAAAGAGATGAGAGAAGAAGAATGGAAAAAAACGGAAAGGGAGAATACAAAAAGATAAAAAAAGGGAAAAAAAGACAAAACAAAAAAAAAAGAGAACAGAGAGGTTGAAAAAGACACGGCGAAAAGAATGTGGAAAGAAGAGGAGGGAGGAAAAAAAGCGCCGGCACTTTTTTTCCACATTTGCTAAAGTGAACAGAGGGAATGGCGCGTGTGGGTGAGATTTCCAGCGAGAGGGGAATCCAGAGGCAGGGAAAGGAAGGGGAATCAGGTGTGTTTTTTCTTGAATGGGAGTTAGGATAACATGTGTGGGTGGGGTGGGGGGGAGGGGGGGAGGTGTAGAGGCGCCGAAGGGGTAAGTGTTTGGTGATTGGTGTGTTGTTTGTGTTGATGAATCAGTGATTCGCTTGCTGACTCACTGACTCACTCACTTAATTAATTAATAAATTACTCACTCACTCACTCTCAAATTCACTCATTCAATCACTCACTTACTTATTAACTCTCTAACTCACTCACTCTGAAACTCACTCATTCATTCAATCACTCACTCACGCACTCACTCTCAAACTCACTCACTCTCTCACTCTCTTTCTCTCACTCACAAACTCACTCACACTCACACTCACTCTCACACCCACGCATACCCATATACACACATACCTCAGCCCGCCCACACAGACCCATACAAGGGAGAGGGAAAGGGAGGAAGACAGTGGATTCCCCCCCCTCACCCCCCCCCCCCAAGTCTTCCTCAATCAAAGTTGTATTCGATTCACGATCTCGTTGAAAAGGAGGTCCGCCGGTACACTTCTGGGGGACGTTGGCCTTTTCAAATGTCAAAGGAGGAGTCAATAGTGGAGGGAAGTGGTCGTTGGTCGTGGTGTGGTCCGCGGCGGCTGGTCCACCTGGTGGAGGGAGGTGGAAGAGGTGGGGGTGAGGGTGGGGGTGGGGGTGGGGGTGAGGTTGGGGTGGGGAGGCAGGATGGGGTGGGGGTGGAGGTAGGGGTGGGGGTGGGGTGAGGGTGAGGGTAAGGGAGGGGGTGGAGGTAGGGGTAGGGGTGGGGGTGGGGTGAGGGTGAGGTGGGGGTGGGGGTGGAGGTAGGGTAGGGGTGGGGGTGGAGGTAGGGGTGGGGGTGAGGGTGAGGGTGGGGTGGGGGTGGAGGTAGGGGTAGGGGTGGGGGTGGAGGTAGGGGTGGGGGTGGGGGTGGAGGTAGAGGTCGAAGTCGAGGTCGAGGATGAGGTCTAGGACGAGGAAGAGGAAGAGGAGGAGGAAGAGGAAGAGGAAGAGGAAGAGGAGAGAGGGAAAGAGGGACAGGAGATAAAAGATCTCGAGGAGTGTTTTTTTTCGTCTCCTTATTCTATGCATGTTTTTATCTATTTATTTGCGTATTTATTTCTATGTTTATTCTCTGTTTAATTTATTGTGTTTTGGGGCATCAAATGTATTGATATCTTGATTTTCTGTTTATATTTAATTCCTTTATTTTACTTTATTGGTTCCTTATTTGTTATATTCAGGTGGGTCTTGCAAGAGAATCAGTCTCTCAATGTGTATTTTTATTATGATTATCTATTTTTGTTGTTCATTCCTTTATTTTACTAATTGGTTTCCTATTTATTAATTTGTTATATTTAAGTGGGTCTTGCGAGGGAATCAGTGACTCATTCATTAGGGGATTTCGTGTGTAATTTTATTTTATTTATCTGTTTATTTATATTCATTTCTTTGTTTTGATGTGTTGGTTTCCTATTTATCATACGAAGGTGGGTTTAGCGAAGGAATCTCTCAATCATTAGCGAAAACGGGTTTCATGTGTATTCATTATTAATTATCTCTTTATTCATGTTCATTCCTTTATTTAGCTGTATCGGTTCCCTAATTATCATACGAAGGTGGGTTTTGCGAAGGAATCTGCGTCTCCCATTCATTAGCGAAAACGGATATTATGAGTATTTATACTTTAATTATCTGTTTATTTATATCCATTTCTTTGCTTTGCTGCGTTGGTTCCCTATTTATCATACGAAGGTGGGTTTTGCGAAGGAAGCTGCGTCTCCCATTCATTAGCGAAAACGGACATCATGTGTATTTATACTTTAATTATCTGTTTATTTATATCCATTTCTTTGTTTTGCTGTGTTGGTTTCCTATTTATCATACGAAGGTGGGTTTTGCGATTTCATGTGTATTAAATTTTAATTATCTGTTTATTTATATTAATTTCTTTGGTTTACTGTGTTGGTTCCTATTTATATTTATATCATGTATATTTATACTTTAATTTTCTGTTTATTTATATCCATTTCTTTGTTTTGGTGTGTTGGTTCCCTATTTATCATACGAAGGTGGGTTTTGCGAAGGAATCTCGCATTCATTAGCGGAGACGGACGCACGGAGCGGAAAACTGTGGCGTGTAAGCCTGGCGTGTTGGGAGACGCGAGGGCCGTTACGTCATCGCTGGTATGCCGATCACCGCCCGTAATTAAGACGTTAATGAACGAGGCACGGACGGACTGCGCCAAGCTCGACTGACGTAAGTGGTTTGTGAGGGATGGCGGTGTCTGAGCCAATTTATGTGGCGCCTGTCATGCGTCCTGTCTTGCCGTGCCTTGCGTCTGCCGGGCACGAGCGCACGGCAAGAGCGACTGTATTCCGGGGTCGGGAGATTACAGATAGTGTGTTGGATGCTGTGGGAGTCTCCGCGCCGCCCCGCCAAGAATGTTTATGGGGTGGGGAGCCGGAGGGAAGGAGGGGAGAGGGGGGAGAAGGAGGGGGGTATTGCGTTCTTATCGCTAGAATCTTCAGTCAGTGGCATTGCTTTTTATCATGCAATGTGCATTTACTGGGGTGAGTGGAGTGGGAGCGGGGGTGAGGAAGGGAGGAGGAGAGGGAGAGGGGAGGACGGGGAATGGAGGAAAGGAGGAGGGACGGGGTGGAGGAGGGGAGGAGGAGAGGAGAAAAGGAAGAGAGGGAGAGAGGGGCGGGGTAGAGGAGGGTAGGAGAGGAGGGGAGAAGAGGAAGAGTGAGGGAGGGGAGGGAGGGGAAGAGGGGGTGCGTGTTAAGTGAAGTCAAGCGAGCTCGAAGCCCGAGAGTTCTTGAGTGACTCACGCACGAGGCAAGCTACTCTGTGGCTTCCATTTTTGTGCATTTTTCCCCTTCTTTCTGTCTTTTCTTTATCTCTTTCTCTCTTTTTCTTCATTCGTTCGCGATGTCCTTGTCGTTTTTCTTCAGTCTCTCTCTCTTTTTTTTATCCCATCTTTCTTTCTTCCTTTCCTTCTCTTTTTTATCGTTCATCTCTCTCTCTCTCTCTCTGTCTCTCTCTCTCTCTCTCTCTCTCTCTCTCTCTCTCTCTCTCTCTCTCTCTCTCTCTCTCTCTCTCTCTCTCTCTCTCTCTCTCTCTCTCTCTCTCTCTCTCTCACTCTCTTTCCTTCTATCTTTATTCCACTATTATGCATTTATTTATACATGCTTTATTTTCACACATATTTTCCACCAATTCATAAGCTGTTCAGTTCCGAAGGCCTATATTTCTCTTTAACATTTTATGCTTCTCCTCTTTCATTTTTTTTTTCTGTCAAGTTTTCTCATTTCCTCTTGTCCATCAAGTATCTTCTTAATTCCGACGCCTCCTCCTTGTCATCAAAGCCTCCTCCTCCTTGTCGTCAGGATCTCGAAGTTCATTTTCTTCCGTTTTTTATCGTTTTATATATTTTTTTCCTTTTTTTGTAATGTGTCTTTTCTCTGTCTATCTTTTGAGTTTTTTTTTTCTTTTTTCTTCTTCTCCTTTCTGCGCCTGTTTCTGATTTTAAGTGTCCTACCCTCCTTACTGTAGCTCCTTCTCTCTCTCTCTCTCTGTCTCTCTCTTTCTATCTCTCTCTCTCTCTCTCTCTCTCTCTCTCTCTCTCTCTCTCTCTCTCTCTCTCTCTGTTTTTATTACTTTTCGGTAAATGTGCGGTCTCTGTCCCTCCTTCCTCCTCCTTCTCTTCCCTCCTTCCTCCTCCTCTTCCCTCTCCTTCCTCCTACTCTTCCCCCCTTCCTCCTCCTCTTCCCTCCTTCCTCCTCCTCTTCCCTCCTTCTTCCTCCTCCTCCTCCTCCTCCTCCTCCTCTTCCCTCCTTCCTCCTCCTCTTCCCTCCTTCCTTCTCCTCTTCCCTTCTTCCTCCTTCCACCTGTCACGCACACAGGAGGTGAACATTTTCGACTTTTTCTTCGGTTTTCGCGATTTTTTTTTCTTCCTTCCTTCCTGTTTTTGAAAAAGGGGGAGGGGGAGAGGGGGAGAGGAGGAGTTAGGAAATATTCATGGACTTTTGTCTTGCCGGTGGAAAATAACGTGCCATGTCTCATTCCCTCCTGCGGGGTCCTGCGTGCCCGGGAGTAATTCTCGTGCGTCCGTAGTGTCCGTGTCCTTTGCTTCTCTTGGTGTCCTTTGCTTCTCTTGGTGTCCTTTGCTTCTCTTGGTGTCCTTTGCTTCTCTTGGTGTCCTTGCGTCTCTTTTTCTCTTTTTTTTCCTCTTCCCCCTTTTGTTTTGTTTTGTTTTCCTTTCTCTTCTCTTGTCTTCTTTTTTTCTTTTTCTCGGTCTTCTCTTTGTTTTTTTCTCTCTCTTATCTTTTATTTTTCCTCTTCTTTCCTCTCGTTTCTTTTTTTTTCTTCTCCCTTCTCTTCTTTTTTCTTTTTTTGGTTTCGCTTGATTCTTCAATTTTTAATCTCTCTTTTTGCTCTCTTCTCTTGTCTTCTTCGTCTGTTCTCCTTTCCTCTCTTCGTCTCGTCTTCTCTACCTCTCTTTTTTCTTCCTTTATCTTATCTTGTTGTCTCTCCTCCTTTCTTTAATTCGCTTTTCTTAGCTCTTAGCTCCATTTCCTCCCTGCTCTTGTCCTTTGTCTTTTCTCCCTCTTCCTCTTTCTTCTCCTCTTGTCAGGTCTTTTGCCTGTCTGCCCTCATTCGCTCATGTCTTGTCCCTGGAGCATGCTGGTTCCTGTCTTTATTCCCACTTTTGCGTTCTCTCTTTCCATGTCTTCCCTCCAGCTGGTTCTCCTCCTTGGCTGCTTTTCGTATTTTCTGAAGTTCTATTTTTACTTCGTCTTCTTTTTCTTTTTCTTTTCTTTTATTGGAATGGATGATTCATTTGATGTGCTCGTTTTATTTCATTTTTATTTTTTCCTTTTTTTTTATTTATTTTTTTTTATTTTTTAAGTAGATGGATTCATTATTTTGTCTACTTACTTTTTAAGAATAGATGAATTAATTATTTTGTATACTCGTTTTACTTCATTCTGTTTTAATTTTGTTTCCTTGTGCACGTCTCCCTTTGCGCCTTTCTTTATCCGTCTGTCCTTTTGTGTCCATCTGCTTCCCTCCCTTTCCTATCCGCTGGTCATGTGTCCTCCTCCTCGTCCCTTCTCTTTTTTATCCGCTCTTTTACCCTCCTGGTCTCTTTTATCCTTCTTCTTTTCTTGCCTTTCTCCTCCGTCAGTTTCGTTTTGTCTCCACTTGCCTATCCTTCTGTCCCCTTCTGCCCCTCTTCCCTTCCCCTCTGTCTTCCTCTTTCACTCTCTCTACTGTCCTCCTTTCCTCGCCTTTCCCTCTGTCCTTCTGCACTCCTTACTTCCTCTTTCACCCTTTCCCTCTGTCCTTCTGCACTCCTTACCTCCTCTTTCACCCTTTCTTCCCCTGCCCTCCTTTCTTCCCCTTTCCCTCTGTCCCCTGCCTTCTTTTCTTCCCCTTTCCCTCTGTCCCCCTGCCCTCCCTTCTTCCTCTTTCTGCCCCCCTCTCTCCGTCTCCCATGCCTTCCCCGTGCCCCTGTTGCCAGCGAACGACGTACGAGACGGTGGCAGCAATATCTCGTCGTCTTACGCGAAGCCAGAGAAGAAAACAGGGAATTATCTTCCATCAGAACAGCGCGATGATGTGTCCCTCTGTTTTTGTCGCGTCGAGAGAGGGGAGGGAGGGGAGAAGGAGGGCGATAAAGGGAGAGAGAACTTCCATACTTCCTCTTCCCTTTTTTTTTTCCCTGACTCCCCAGGGCGGGCAAGGCAGAGGCGAGGGCAGGCGAGGCGAGGGCAGGCGAGGCGAGGGTAGCGGCCGGACATGGTTCCTTAACGTCTGCTGCGATTTATGCGCGTGTTTTGACCCCGCAGCGCCGTGGACGTGTCTCTCCCCGCGCCGGCCGTGCCACTCTCGCTCGCGTCGGGCGGGCGTTGGGCGGCAATCTTATTTCCGGGTTGGTAGGCGGCGCTCCCTTTGATGTGATTTTTGTTCTGCCCGTTTTCCGTATTCAGAAATTCAGCTCATGAATATAACATATAGATGCCTCGTCCCTCCTTTTTAAGATACGGATCTCGATCTCTTAAACTGCCCCTATCTCCGGGGGATTAAGGCCCATTTTTCCGCGCGATCAAACTAGATCTGCGAAGCCGCGCAAAAAAAGACTTATATTTTAGCCACAAAAGCTAGTCGGGACGTCCGGGCGGCTTGATCAGCGTGATATAATCCGCGCTCGGCATCAGTACGCCCTCAATTTCCGATTATCTGCCCGGCTGAAGCGACAGGAGACAAAACGGCCCTTCTTGGAGGACCCTGGAGCCCTACCCCCCCTCCCCCCTCCCGCGCCCTCCGAAGAAAACGGGCGGAATCAACCCGACGCCCAGGGAAGTCCCGACGACCAAAAATTAGCATAATTCGACGATAATGGATTTTAATTGCAGATTGCTTGAGAAGGGAGTACGAAATGGGCTGGGGGAGTGGGGGGGGCGAGAGGGGGAGAGGGAGGGGGAGGGGAAAGGGGCGGAGGGCGGCCCATCGGAGAGAGATCAGAAGGAAGGAGACTCGAGTTCGTGGTTTGTGGTGCCTCTAATCCCCTAATCCCTGTAATCCGCGTGAAGAAGTGTTCATGATAGGACCCGTGTGTGGAGGAGTTGTTGGCACGGGGGGGGGGGGAGGAAGGGGGCAGGGGGCAGGGGCAGGGGGCCGGGCGGGCGGGCTGCCGCTGCCGCTGGAGCGAGGAGGTGTCAATAAGATTTATTTGAGCGGCCGGCGGAGGAGGTGTGAAGATGCCTCTAACAACCCTCGGTCAGCATCTTCAAGTGGGTCCCTTTTGCTTAATATATGTATGGGGGAATAGGGGGGAGGGGGGAGGTGCTGACTCATGCTGCTGGTCGGGCTTGTTCGTTCTCCCTTCCTCCTACTTCCTCCTTCTCTCTCTTGTCTCTTCTCTCTTCTTCTCTTCTCTTCTCTTCTCTTCTCTTCTCTCTCTCCCTCTCCCTTTCTCCCTCACTCCCTGTATCTCCCTCTCTCTCTCTCCCCCCTTCCTTGTCTTTACCTATCTCTCTCTCCCTTCCTCTCCCTCCATCTCAGCTCCTTTCCCCCTCCCCCCCTCCCACTGCCCCACTTTCTGAAAGGAGACGAGACATAGGAGGGACGGAGAGGGGGGGGGGCGGCGGAGGGAGATTACTCGTTACGAAAAAGGGCGAAATCAGATTGTCTTTTGTGTCGTCGCCAAATGCACATCAGAGTTTGTTCTGGGCGTCCATTGTCGTCTGGGATTCTCGTCGGCGGCGTGCGATTGCGTGCGCGTCTTGTCTTACGTCCTGATGGCGGCGCCGTCTTTTCCGGGGATGAGGAGGAGCGTGTGCGGTTTGCGAAGACAAGGCCATCAATGAGGTGTATGCAAATCAGCGGTTGTGTAGGCAGGCGCCATATGCAGCAGGGTTGAAGCTGTAGTGTTGGAGGCGTGACGGACAGCAGCCGGCCGGGGCGGAGCAGCGGCGGCACAGGCAGGTGAGGGAGCACAGCAGACGTCTGTTGATT
>NC_091549.1:46768298-46778298 GCF_042767895.1 Penaeus vannamei
GGAGAGAGAAGGCGCGGAAGAAACGAGCGAGAGAGAAGGAGAGACACGGACAGGGACAGAGACAGAGAGAGGAAGCGAGAGAGAAAGAGAGACACGGACAGGGACAGAGACCGAGAAACCGAGAGACAGAGAGATAGAGACCGAGAGACCGAGAGACAGAGATAGAGACCGAGAAACCGAGAGACCGAGAGACAGAGAGATAGAGACAGAGAGACAGAGATAGAGACCGAGAGACCGAGAAACCGAGAGACAGAGAGACAGAGAGACCGAGAGAATCGAAAGTCGAGGCGGAGGAAGAAGAGCGGCGAAGGAAAAGCGGCTGAAAATGCCCTTTTGTAGGCGCCCTCGTCCTGGCGGGTGTTTAGTCCCAGTCACGCACGCAGTAGGGGGACGAAATCTCCTCCCCCTTCTGCCTCGCCTACATCTAAGAAGCGGCCCCGGGAGGAGATCTTTGATAACGCCGACGGAAATGCGCGGAGGAACTCGCTCCCTCCTCCGTCGCGTACTTGAGGGGGAGAGGGAGGAAGGGGGGGAAGGGGATGGGGGTGGGGGAGAAAGGGAAGGTGGGGATGGGGTTAGGGGGAGAAGGGGAAAGGGATGGGGGTGGGTGGGGAGAGGAAGGGATGGGGATGGGGGAGAGGGAGGAAGGGAGGGGGGTGGGGGGGAGAGGGAGGAAGGGAGGGGGATGGGAGAGGGAGGGGATGGGGGTGGGAGAGGGAGGGAGGGGGTGGGGGAGAAGAAGGAAGGGAAGGTGGGGGAGGGGGGAGAGGAAGAAAGGGAAGGTGGGGGTGGGGGGGGGAGAGGAAGAAAGGGAAGGTGGGGGTGGGGAGAAGAGGAGAAAGAGATGGAGGTGGGGGTGGAAGATGGAGTGTCGTAGAAGGGAGAGGAAGAAGAGAGAATAGTGTCGAGAGGAGGAAGAAGAAGGAGAAGGAGGATAAGAAGAAGAAGAAGAAGAAGGGGAAAGATCAGAAATAGAAATAGAAAGAAAAAGAGAAATAGAGACAGAGAGAGGAAAAAGAGAAGAAAAACAAAACCAAAAACAAAAAAATGGCGCTGGCGGTCGGTGGGCAGATGACCAAGCGAACAGCTGTCCTCGAGAAAAGCAAGTGTCGTCGCACCTTTCCCACTCGAGCGCGGGGCGAATCGGCCGGGTAATGATTGTCCATTTCGAGGCGGAGGTGCGAGCGGCTCCATTAATCACCTTCGGAGCATCAAGAGCGACACGACATCACCCTCGGATGGTTCGGTGGCGCGGTTGTGGGAGGGAGAAGGGGGAAGGAGGGGGAGAGAGAGAGGGAGGGAGAGGCATACAGAGACAGGCAGACAGAAATAAATGAATAAGTAAACAAACAAACAAACAATAAATAAATAGATAAATTAATGAAGAATGAATGAATGAATGAATGAAAGAAAAAAAGAGGGAGAGATCGCCGCTCTCCTCTGCTTACGCGGAAGAGAGAGAAGCGACGAGAAATCTCCCGAGCGCGGGTGTCCGAGGCGGCGCGAGTCACACCTGGAGGCGGGCGGGCGTGCGGGCGTCTGGGCGGGCGGGCGGGCGAACGCGGCGAGACACGGGCGGCAAAATTAATGGCGGACACAAATGGTTTTACCTGGCGTCGTGGGAGACCTTATAATTATGGCCTGCGTCACGCCATTACCGCCGCCGGTCTCGTATTGGTGTGGTTGGGCGGTGGGGGGAAGGAAGGGGGAGGGGAAAAGGGAGGGAGGGAGGGGAGGAGGGGGGAAGGGAGGGAGGGAGGGAGGAAGGAGAGAGGGAGGGAGGGAGGGAGGAAGGAGGGAGGGAACGAAGGAAGGAAGGAGAGAGGGTGTAGGGAGGGGAGGGGGAGGGGAAGGAGGGAAGGGGAGAGGAAGGAGGGAAGGGGCGGGCAGGGGTAGGGGGTAGGGAAGACCTGGAGGGATGGGATGTTGTTGACAAATGCGGTTCAGATTCGATTAGCGGCCATTTTTCTCAATTCGTTTTTTTGTTGTTGTTCTTTGTCTGACTCTGAGACATCGTGCTATTACCTAATTACATCCTTACCCTCCTTGACACGGACATCACAATTACATGCAGGACGGCCGGTTTTTTGGTAAAACGCATTTAAACGGCCTGTATCGATATCCTTTAAAGCAATGGTGTATTGAACCTGAAATTACATAGAACAATCGATTGGTGTAAAGATAATGGGAAAAAAAGGGGCGGGGGGTATTACGTCATTGCCCATTCCCCATTTTCTCATTTATGGGAAGAAGAAAAAAAGGAATTAGTGGTTCTGCTGTAATTAGCGAACGACGGAATGACGTCATCGGATCAATCAGTCGCGATATTAGTGACTCGCACAACTGTTTTTTGTCGTTTTTTTTCTTTGAGTCGTATTTTTTTCTATCTTTCTGCCTTTCATTCTTTCTTTCTTTCTTTCTTTCTTTCTTTCTTTCTTTCTTTCTTTCTTTCTTTCTTTCTTTCTTTCTTTCTTTCTACTTCCTCCTCTTATTCTTCGTCTTCTACTATTACTTCTTTCTTTCTTTCCTCCTCCTTCTTCGTCTTCTACTTCTTTCTTTCTCCTCCTCCTCCTCCTTTTTAACACCCGAGTGGCCAGTCAGCGGTCCCTTTTACAGTGTTTGAGAAGCAGCCACGGGTATCAATGTTTACCTGAAGTGTTTGTCGACGAAGAGAGAGATGCGTCTTAATGTCTTCGCTGGGTGGCGCTGGCTGACGCGGTCGAACCCCTTTTTTTATCATTCAGCTCTTCGGGTTTTGTGTGTGTGTGTTTGGAGGTGTTTTTTTTGGGGGGGGGAGGGGTGGAGGGGGTGGAGGGAGGTCTTTGGTCTTCGTTTGTGTTAGTGTCTGTTTTTTAGTTTTTTTTTTTTTTTTTTTTTTTTTTTTTTTTGGTGTGTGTGTGTGTGTGTGTGTGTGTGTGTGTGTGTGTGTGTGTGTGTGTGTGTGTGTGTGTGTGTGTGTGTGTGGTGTGTGTGTGTCTTCTGTTCATCTTGTTCCTCATCTTTCTCATCGCTTGTTTTTGTGTATCCTCTTTGGTCATGGTGGTTTCACATAGGCCTATCTATCTCTTGTAGACCCTACGCCTCATTCTTCCCTTTTTTTTCTCTCTCTCTTTAATATCCTTTTACTTTCTTGAATTTTCTCTCCTGCTCTTCGCTCTCCTTCCCCTCTCATCTCACTCTTGCCAATCTCTTTGATCTCTCGCCATCTGACGTGTTCTTCCTCCTCCTTTATCTTTCCCTTTCCATTTCCTATGTGTCTTTCTCTCTCTCTCTCTCTCTCTCTCTCTCTCTCTCTCTCTCTCTCTCTCTCTCTCTCTCTCTCTCTCTCTCTCTCTCTCTCCTCTCTCTCTCTCTCTCTCCTCTCTCTCTCTCTCTCTCTCTCTCTCTCTCTCTCTCTCTCTCTCTCTCTCTCTCTCTCTCTCTCTCTCTCTTTCTTTCTCTCTCTCTTTCTCTTTCTCTCTGTCACATACACACTCCCCCTCCCTCCTCTCTCTCTCCCTCTACCCGTCCCATTTCCCTTCTTCCTCCCTCCCCATTCCCTTTCTCCCTCCTCCACATTCCTCTCCCCTCCCCTCCCCCTTCCTATTATCCTCCACCTCCCCACCTCCCCACCTCCCCACCTCCCCCCTCCCTGACTGTAGGACGAAGTTTTCGAAATTATTGTAAAATCGGAACCCGAAGTTTTAATGCGATGATATGAAAGAACCAGTAAAGTATATTTATGAAGTAAATTAGTTTATGAGTTTATGGCGTGAAAGGTTGTGTGTGTGTGTGTGTGTATGTGTGTGTGTGTGTGTGTGTGTGTGTGTGTGTGTGTGTGTGTGTGTGTGTGTGTGTGTGTGTGTGTGTGTGTGTGTGAGTGTGTGTGTGTGTGTGTGTGTGTGTGTGTGTTTGAGTGTGTGAGTGCGTGTCTGCGTGCGTGCGTACGTGTGTGCGTGTGTTACTGTTACTGTTAGTGTTAGTATTAGCATCAGTGTGTGTGTGAGTGCTAGTTTGAGTGTGTGTATATGAGTGTGAGTGAGTGAGCATCAGTCTAATACGAACAGAGAGTTTGAGTGAATGAATGTGTTTGTGAACGTGAATTGCAGTCAGTGAATGAGACAGTGAGCGAGTTGGTATTAATAAAAGTATTAACACGAGTGAAAATACGATTGTTTAGGAGTGACGTGAGCTATTCAGGACGAATGAATAAAGTGCATAATAAGCAGGAAGGACAATAAACACAACAAAGGGGCGAGGAATTACTGCAAAACGAGAGGAGACAAGGAAATTGAATAAGAGGGCGAAGGGCGGGCGGAAAATGGGATAAAAGGAGAAGAAAAGAAACAAGGTTCAGAGGAGGCAAAGCAGGGAAGGAAGGAAGAGAGAAAGAGAACAAGATAGGAAATGGAAAGCAAGCAAGGCAGGAAATTGGAGATCCGGGGAAAGGAGAGAGAGAGAGAGAGAGAGAGAGAGAGAGAGAGTGAGAGTGAGAGTGAGAGTGAGAGTGAGAGTGAGAGTGAGAGTGAGAGTGAGAGTGAGAGTGAGAGTGAGAGTGAGAGTGAGAGTGAGAGTGAGAGTGAAAATGAAAATGAAAATGAAAATGAAAATGAAAATGAAAATGAAAATGAGTGAACGAGTGAATGAATATGTGTATGAGTGAGTGAATGAGTGTTGTGACAGACACATAGGCCTATAGACAGACAAAAAGAAAGAAACAAACAAAGGAAAAAACAAAGACAGACAGACAAACGCAGAAAGTCAGAAACAACTGATACTGCACCAAAAAATCAAAGAGGAAGTGAGACAGAAAAACAAGAACAAGAAAACAGAGGAATAAGCTGCAGTAGGTTCATAGCGACAGCAGGAGGAACCACTTCGCCCTGCTGTGTCGATCGCCGTGGGATCCGACTCCCTCCTGCCTGCTCCTGCTTTAGGTCCGCCTACTGCTTGTTGGTTTTTGTAAGGCAGAGGGGGGAAGGGGGGAGGAAAGGGAGGGAGAGGGGGAGGAAGGAAAAAGGAAGGGGGTGGGGAAGGGGTGGTGGAAGAGGAAGAAGAGGAGGAGGAGGGGGAGGAGTGTGGGGGGAAGAGGGAAAAATGAGTGAGTGAGTGAATGGAAGAGGAGATAAACGAGTAGATAGAGATAGAAAAAGAGAAAGAGAGAGAGAGAGAAAAAGAAAGAGAAAGAGAAAGAGAGAGAAAAAGAGAGAGAAAGAGAGAGAGAGAGAGAGAGAGACAGAGACAGAGACAGAGACAGAGACAGAGACAGAGACAGAGACAGAGACAGAGACAGAGACAGAGACAGAGAGACAAAGGGAGCCAACACGATCTTATATAAACACTTGAGGAAAGATAAAAGACTTGAAAAGGACTGAGATTCCGAGCAGCTGCAGCAAGATCTCCTAAGGAGCAGTCCCCGGGCGCCCGTGTGGGTAGCCTTCGCGACATTATGGGCGGGGGTTGTGGGCTTGGTATGTGGGTGTGTGTGTGGGCGGCCGGGTAGCGTCGAGTCGTGTGCCTGAATACCTGAATACCGCGGTGTATTTCCGCCCATTGTCAACTTGTGGGCGGGCGAACGGGAAACTTTTTTCTTTTTCTTTTTTTTTGTCTTGAGATTGTCAGGAGAAAGAATTGTGTGTGTGTGTTTATGTTTGTGTGTGCTTGTGTTTTTTTTACACGTTTGTATGTGCGTGTGGCTGTGCTTGCGTGTGCGTGTGTGTGTGCGTATGTGTGTGTGTGTGTGTGTGTGTGTGTGTGTGTGTGTGTGTGTGTGTGTGTGTGTGTGTGTGTGTGTGTGTGTGTGTGTGTGTGTGTGTGTGTTCGTGTCTCCGTGTGTGCATGTATCATCGGCTTAGTGTTTGAAGGCGAAAAAACCCCAAGTCATCGTCTCCAGAGTTAGGCTTGCGTGCTGTTGTCCCGCGGGAATTGTAAAACCCCGAGCGAGGGATAAATCGCGCATCGAGTCACGTAAAATCGCCGGAGAATTCACACGGCCGAGCGGATTTGCGGCGGAGCCTCACGACACGTAATCCGGGGCGAGCTTGCGGACGCAGTCGCGCGGAGAGGCGCTCGTCGCCGAGGGCTTCTTGCGGTGGGGCGGGCGGGACCCTCCAGGGAAGGGGGGGGGAGGGGGGAGGGGTCCACCGGGATAAGGGGGGAGGGGGTGGAGGAGGGGTCCACCAGGGAAGGGGGAGGGGGTGGAGGAGGGGTCCACAAGGGAAGGGGGAGGGGTCCACCGGGGAAGGGGGAGGGGGGAGGGGGTCCACCGGGGAAGGGGGAGGGGGAGGGGTCCACTGGGGAAGGGGGAGGGTCCACCGGGGAAAGGGGAGGTGTCCACCAGGGAAGGGGGAGGGGGAGGGGGAAGGGTCCACTAGGGAAGGGGGAGGGGAGAGGGGGCGTGAGGCCTCCACTTTCTAGAGAGTGGAGGGCTATGGTCATGTTGGCCACGGCAAAAAGTGGCCATGATCCGTACCCTAGCCGAAAAGAAGTCTTCTTAAAACAAAAACACAAAGACAGTAACGTGTACGCAAAGAATGAACATGAAATAGGCTACAATGAGAATTGAAAATAATTTTCAATTCTCATTGTGGCTGATTTCATTTTCAAGTCTTTAAATTTTTGATACTGAGGAGTCCTAGCGCCTTGCAGGACGCGAGAGGCCACCAGGGAATAGATGTACACCAGGGGAAGGGGGCCGCGACGCCCTGTCTTGGCCCTGATGGAAAGGGTCCCTCGGGACGACTGGCCAGGAAGAGGAGGGACCGAGTGCCGTGGGGAGGGGCCATCAACACCCCCTCCACCTCTCTCTCTCTCTCTCTCTCTCTCTCTCTCTCTCTCTCTCTCTCTCTCTCTCTCTCTCTCTCTCTCTCTCTCTCTCTCTCTCTCTCTCTCTCTCTCTCTCTCTCTCTGTCTCTCTCTCTCTTTTCTCTCTCCCAGTCTCCCTCCCTTCCTCCTCACCCCTTCCCTCCTTCCCCTCTCTCGCCTTTCCTCCAACCCCTCTCTTCCCCCCCTCACTTCCTCCTCCCGCTCCCTCCCTCTCCCTCCCCTCCCCCCTCTCTCTCCCCTCTCCCTCTTTCTTTCTCTCTTATCCACGCATCATTTTAGTCGCAGGGAGACTGCTTTGTCACGCTATCCACACGTGTGCTGATGAGAGATAGTATTATTGAGAAGTATGGGGGAAGTGGAAAGGAAAAAGAAAAGAGAGAGAGAGAGAGAGAGAGAGAGAGAGAGAGAGAGAGAGAGAGAGAGAGAGAGAGAGAGAGAGAGAGAGAGAGAGAGAGAGAGGAGGAAGAGGGAAGAGGGAAGAGGGAAGAGGAAGAGGAAGAGGAAGAAGGAAGAGAGGGAGGAGGTGAAAGAGAAAGGGGGAAGAAGAAAGTTGGAAAGGTCTGCGAGAGATGTGAGTATGACACACAATCTATTTCTTAAAGAGCTCCATTTTGTCGGGTCTTCGCACAAAAAACCGCCTTCGTTGTTCGCGTCTTTGTTGTGGGAAATTGATATATAAAAAAATCACGATTCACTTGATAAGATTCTCCTTCTCTCCATAGTGATAATTGCTTCGTATTCTGCGCCCGGATTGATGATGCGATAACCGCCGTCCCCGCCCGAGCCGTAAGGGCGAGAGCGGCTCTGCTTTCTGGAGGATTTTCACACCTAAGTGACTCTGTTGCTTAAGATTGTGCTGGCTCTCGTCGAGCGTGATGGACCCCAGGCTGAAGCCGTGATAAGCCGTATATTATTACTGGCTGTGGCTGCGCTGTGGCTGTGGATGATCCGTCGCTGATCCCGTGTTCCTCCTCTCGCCTCACGCTAGCTTCACTCCCCTCCCCTCCCCCCCTTTTCGCTTCATTTTCTTCCTTTCGTGTTTCTTCCATTTCCTGGTTTTCACGGCGCGTCTCTCCAGACCTGATGTATCTGACGCCATCTATACCCTATCGCCATTTTTCTCGTCCTTCCCCCTTCTCTCTCCTCTTATCCTATCTCTTTCATCTCCTCCTCCAGCCCGCAAAGTACTTCACGCATTATCCTAATTTATCTCGCTCCATTTCGTTTTCACTCGCCCCCCCACCCCCTTGCGCCCGACCCCCGGTTCGTCTCTCCCCTTCCTTCCTTTCTTTATCCCCATATTTCCCTTCCTGTACCTTCTTCTCTCTTCCTTCTCCACTTATCTCCTTCTTTATCTCCCCCTCCATGTCCCTTCTTTCTTTTTTTTCTACTTTCATCCTCTTCCTCCTCTCTCTCCGCTCCTTCCTTCCTTCGTCCCTCCCTTCCTCCCTTCCTTTCTCCTTCCCTCCTCCCCTTCCCCCTTTAAATCACCCACATTTCCCTTTCCCCCTTCCTCCTTTCCCCCCCTTCCATCTATCTCCCTCCCTCCTTCATCAACCCCCTTTCCCCTCCCTTAATTCACCCCACATTTCCTTTCCCCCCGTCCTCCTACCTCCTCCGCACCCCTCCATCCACCTCCCTCCCTCCTTCATCAACCCCCCCTTTTACCCCCCCTCCCCACCTCTACGTCACCTCCACGCCTTCCAAGACGCCGAGAATCTGACGCAGATCTCCGCGGCGCGTCGAAGTGTAGGGGCGAGGAGAGCTCACGGCGGCGGGGACCTCTGGGGGAGGGAGTTTACTGTCGCCTCTCTCACTCGGCTTCTGGAGTGAGGTTGGCTGGCTCGGTGCGGGAGGTGAAGGGTGGTTTGGTTGGGGGAGGGCGAGTTGGGATGAGGGGAAAGGAGGGAGGGAGAGGGGGGGATATAGGGGAACGGAGGAGGAGGTGGAATGTAGGGGAAGGGAGGGAGAGGAAGGGAGGGAGAGAGTGGATGAGGGGAAGGGAGGGAGAGAGGGGGTGAGGGGAAGGGAGATAGGGTGGAGTGGGGAAGGGAGAGAGTGGAAATCTAAGGAAACGGAAGAGCAAGAGGTAGCGAGAGGAGGAGGAGGGCGAAGATTTGGAACAGAAGGGGGGAGAGGAGAGGGAGGGATGCGAAGAGGAGAAGGGTGAAAGTGAGGAACCCGAAGAGCAAGAGGGAGAGAGGCAGAGGAGGGTTAGTTTGGGGGCAAAGGGAAACGGAGGAGAAAAACGGAAGTGAAGGAGAATGCGAAGGAAGGGAGAACGAGTGAAATGGCGGAACAAACCGAGAGCGAAAGAAGTGGAAAGCGCGATGAAAGATGAAGTAAAACGAGGAAAAGGCGGACGAGGAGAAATAGAAATAGGAATAGGAAAACGAAAATGACAGTCCCGCTCGGAAGGCAATATCAATTCATTCCAAGTGTGGGAAAATACGTGAACGAATCGCAGTCATTTTTTTTTTTTTTTTTTTTTATTTTTTCAAAGCAAGAAATCGTTCAGGAAGAACTTGGAGGTCGCCATCGATTGATCCTTCGCGCGCCTCCTTCGTCAGCCGAAACCCCCGGCGGCAGCGCGTGTTCGTGGCGCCGAGAGCAGGCATCGTTATCGCCTCCTCAGCCGCTCGGGACGCCGCCGACCGCCCTCGAGTGGGGAGGAAAGCGGCGCCCAGGACGGGTTTGCGGCGGCGGTGGCGGCAGGAACAGCAGCGCCGTGTAGCTGTGTAAAGGTGGACGTGTCTGGCTTTTGTATGTAAATAGGCCTGGCGAGGCTGTGATTATGATGATGGCGGCGGCGGCGGCGAGGACGCGGGTGGAGCCTCCAGCGGTGTTGAGCTACAGCTTTGGCAGGTCGACGGGTTGGGGCTGGGCGGGAGGAGGGGGAAGGGAGGGGGAGGTGCGGACGAGTGGGGGCTGGTTGGAGATGTGAGCCTTTTGGGGTGGGGGTGGTGTTGGTCCTGCCTTTTCCACGCTCTTTTCGTTTTCTTTTTCCCCTCTTTTCGATTCATTCCTGTCTCGCCCATGTCTCTTCTCGTTTCTTTTCTCTCTTCCTCCTTCTTATCCCCTCCCCTACCCACTCTCTCCCTTCCTCCCTCCCTCCTTGGCGCAGCATCAGTAGGACTTTTTAAAGATGATTTTTACCTTGAGACCTCCCCCTTCCCCCCAGCTCTCCCTTCCCCCC
>NC_091549.1:46790798-46805798 GCF_042767895.1 Penaeus vannamei
CAGCAGCAGCAGCAGCAGCAGCAGCAGCAGCAGCAGCAGCAGCAGCAGCAGCAGCAGCAGCAGCAGCAGCAGCAGCAGCAGCAGCAGCAGCAGCAGCAGCAGCAGCAGCAGCAGCAGCAGCAGCAGCAGCAGCAGCGATGATAGTAGTAGTAGTTGTGATGATAGTAGTAGTAGTAGTGATGATAGTAGTAGTAGTAGTGATAGTAGTAGTAGTAGCAGTAGTGATAGTAGTAGTGATGATTGTAGTAGTAGTAGTGGCAGTCGTAGTAGTAGTAGTACGGGTAGTAGTAGTCGTTATAGCAGTAGTAGCAGTTACAGCACCATTAGTATTGTTAAAGGAAAGGTGAGGATGAGGAAGAGAAGGTAGACGCAGCGGGGAGCCGACATTCTGCGGTCGGAGAGGTGTTCGAGGCAAGTAAGTATGTAAGTAAGTAGAATGTCCCCGCCATTGGCCCAGGTTAAATGCGAGGTGCGTTGCCGAGACGCATTGCATCCGGTGTTACGTCATCGTGCTCCCGGGGCTCGAGAGATCGTCGACGACTTTGAAGCCACAGACACCCACGACGACGACGGCGACGACGACGACGATGACGACCTGCTTGGTGGTGAGCAAGGGTCGTTCTTTCGCCCTGGTCGTTCGCGCTTGAGGGTCGTGCTCTTTGTGTTCGTTTGTTTGTTTGTTTTTCTTTTCTCGGTGTGAGTTATAAGTTGGTTCTTTCTTTATTTATTTTTTCTCGAGAATTGACTCATTACCCGGGGCGAAAGGCTTCGTCGCGGCGGCAATCGAAAGACGACTTTTGGTTCTACGAGTATTTTTTTTTTTTTTTTTTTTTTTTTTTTTTTTTTTTTAGGAAGGGGCGAGCCACAAAGAACAATTAGGTCGTTAGGGCGCTACACGAGTTTTGCAGGATTATGGGCAATCATGCGAGACAAATTCATATTCGCATTTCTCTCTCTCTCTCTCTCTCTCTCTCTCTCTCTCTCTCTCTCTCTCTCTCTCTCTCTCTCTCTCTCTCTCTCTCTCTCTCTCTCTCTCTCTCTCTCTCTCTCTCTCTCAGCCATACCCCCCCCCCCTGAAACACCAGATTCGCCTTCGGCTGCTCGACTTTCTTTCATCTTCTGCGTCCAGTGTGCGTCGGTCGCGCGTTGGTCGGATGTCGGTCGGATGTCGGTCGGATGTCGGTCGGAGGGTTCGCGAGATCCCCAGCCTTCGTTTACCAGCGCCAAGAGTGATGAGTCATTAAGTTTTTTGCCCGGGGCGGTCACGGGTCACTCATTAATGCCTTGGCGGGGGGGGGGGGGGAGGTGGATGGAGGTGGGGGGGGTGCAGGGTACGGGGAGAGGTAGAGGGGATGGGGAAAGTCCGCTTAAATGCCCCCTTCGCGACCGCCTGTGCCCCGAATCTGCCACCTTCGGGGAAAGATGGTGCTAGGGTTATGATTGCAGTAATGAGCTGAGGCTTGGCTGGTAAAGGACTCTCGATCTTGCGGCGGCTGAGCATAAGGTCAAGGACTGCCCGCTCCGCCTTGTCCCCATAAGTCTTGCAGGAGCATTAATTAGCAGCGAAGGGCAGGAAGTCTCGCACGGGTAGATGACAACGCTCGAAATGATTCCGAGGATTAGATAAGAAAAGAATCTCGAGTTCGCCTTTTTTGATAAGCTAGTCGCCCGGATCTCATTAAGTGGCGTAGCTTCGCATTTTCCCCGCGTCCCTTGGGGGGGGGGGGGGAACGAGGGCGAAGGGGGGGGGGAGGGGGAGGACGGGCGGGCGGGCGAGCGGGCGAGCGGGCGGGATTGCTGGCTGGCTGGCGGGGGCATGACCTCGTGTGACCCGGCGTTGACCTCCGCCTCCAAAGCCGAAGTGGTAAACTTTGTTATGCTTATTAACCCCTTGATGAGTCGGGTCTCGGGGCTTATGTCTTATTCCGCAGCCGACTTTCTCCGGCGGCGCGAAGGCCTCGGCGGCGCGAGCGAACGAGGGCGCGGCGAGCCCTTCGCCCGACGACCGCCGCCTCCCGCCACTCACGCAAGCGGGATCATTAGCATTAGTAGCCCGTAATAACTCCCCTTCCTCTTCCTCCCGCTTCATCAGCCCTCTCTCTCGCCCTGTCGTTTTCCACCATTTATCTCTCCAACTCTCTTTTTTTTTACCATTTCTCTCCCCGCGGTCTATCACCCCTTCTCCTTCCCCTCCTTCTTAATCTCTTTTTCCTTTTCCCGCTTTCTATCACATCTTTCTTTCCTGCACGATCTCCACTTTCTCTCCCCCTCTCACTCCTCCCGTTTCTTTCCCCGCTGTCTGTCAGCCTCTCTCCTTCCCCGCCTTCTCCATCTCCCTATCCTTTCCCTGCTATCTATCACCCCTTCCTCTCCCCTTCCCTTCTTCCGACTCTGTTATCTCCTTCTCTTCCTCTCTGTTATCCCCTCCTCTCCCCCTCTCTTCATCTCCCTTTCCTCTCCATACCCCCTTTATCGCCCTCACCCTCTCCCCCTTGCAAGCGAACTCCGTCTGTATACCTTGTCGCCTCCCCCCATCCCCCCTCCCCCCCCCCCTCCCCCCCCTGCGTCACCCCTAAAGGTCCTCCGTTTAATGGCAGTGAGATTTTTAGCAAGTGCCCGTCACGCTTCCCGGCGGGGTTGTTGCTGTTGCACATCTTGACGTATTGCAGCCCGGTTAGTTTGCGCTTATGCAAATTGCGTCCCGGGGCGGCGTGTGCGTCTGTGATTCGGGTAGGAATTGGAGGGGGAAGGAAGGGAGGGGGGTAAGGAAGGAAGGGAGAGGGGGGGGGGTAGGAAGATGAGGGCGACCCCGTTGTATTTCCTCGCGATTTGGGTTTTTTTTTAATTCGGGCGTCTTTCAAGTCTTCTCGCTTCGTGGATTCCTCACTCGCGATCGTCCCCCTAAACGAGGAGGTCATCTTGGACGTCCCTCGGACTCGCTCTCGCAGTTAGTGGGATCCCTTTTCATCCCGTCTTTATCGTCTTCCCGCTGCATCCCCTCTCATTCGCTTTATTCCCCTTATCTTCTCCCCCTTCCCCATCTCTTCTGTCTCCCTCTGGCCTTCTTACCCCTCCCTTCTCCCCTTATCTTCTCCCTACCTTCTCCCCTCCTTCCCCCTCCCTTCTCCCCTCCTTCCCCCTTCTACCCCCTCCCTTCTCCCCTCCTTCCCCCTCCCTTCTCCCCTCCTTCCCCCTCCCTTCTCCCCCTCCTTCCCCCTCCTTCCCCCTCCCTTCTCCCCTCCTTCCCCCTCCCTTCTCCCCTTATCTTCTCCCTCCTTCCCCCTTCTTCCCTCCCTCTCCCACCATATAGGAAGAAGCAATAACCCGGGCTATGATGTAAGCGAATTCAGAATACTAAGCAGAGTCTTAGTTCCTCCTGACGGCGGCGATGGCGGCGGCGGTGTTGATGAGGCCGCAGAGATCACGCAAATGACCCCAAATGACCCTGGTTGGATTTGGAGGGATTGTGCCGGTGATCAGGGGACGCGGCGGAGCTCGGGGATTTGCTGGGAGGCCCTGAGGGCTGGCACTCTCTCGGCTGGCTGGCGCTTGATGAGAGTACTGGCACTGCAGGTTGACTGGTACTTGATGCTCGAGTGCTGGTGCTACGGGTCGATTGGCACTCATTAGGAGCTATGGCATTACAAGCAGGTTGGCACGTAATGAGGGGCACTCTCGGCTGGTTGGGACTGATGAGAGTACTTGCAGAAGGATTGGCACTGGAGGCTGAGAGCGCGGAGTACAGTGAGTGCGTCTGGAAGCTTGAGCACCTCATGGCAGCTGCATTACACGATGATGTAAGGACTGGCACTGAATAATAGCCGCGTGACGTTTGTGTTGGCACCGTAAGGCTTCTAGAGGATAAGGGTAATGGCACGAGGGACGTCTGGATGTTGTAGAAAGTGCACATGGCGCGATGACTATCGGTTTGATTTACGCCGCCGCTCAGCGGAACGAGGGAGCGGAGAGACACTGCGCGCCGACGGGCTTCGCTCTTCCTCCGCCTCGAACTGCCGTTCTTCTTGTCTCTCTCTCTCTCTCTTTCTTCTCCTCCTTTGTTCCCCTTTCTCCTTGCTCTTTGTCGGCGTCGCCTTTAAAGTCTTACTTTTCTCTTCTTCTTCTTCTTCTTCCTCCTCCCCCTCCTTCCATATTCCTCATCCTCCCCTCAAGTAAAATACCAACAGGTATTTATTCCAGCCAAGGGCGCCGCTCCTCTCCTCCCTCACCCCGCCCCCTCTCCTTCCCCCCAGCACCTACGCCCCCCCTCCCCGCCCCCCACTACTTCCCCCCACCCGCACCTACGCCTCCCACCTTCACCTCCACCTCTCGGTACCTTGTGGGCGGCGTTTGTAAGAGAGAGAGAGAGGGAGAGAGACAGAAATGCAACAAGACTCGGACATTGTCAGTTTATCTGGCCTCATTTATTATGCATGCAGCCGCCCCGTGGTTGCCGTAGAGAGTGGGAGAAGGATCCGGGAGAGAGAGGGCTGAGCGAGGGGGGGGATGCGACGCCGCCTTCGCCGCCTCCGTCGTCGCCGCCCCCAGCGCTTATTTTGGGAGGTCGACAGGCATTGCGGTGCGGCAAGACAAGGCAAGGTGGAGGTGGAGGAAGGGGAAGGGGAAGGGGAAGAGGTGGAGGTGGAGGTCGAGGTCGAGGTCGAGGTAGAGGTGGAGGTGGAGGCAAAGGTGGAGGTGGAGGTGGAGTCAACGGGGGAAGCAGAGGTCGAGGTAGAGGTAAAGGTAGAGGTAAGGGTAAAGGTGGAGGTAAAGGTGGAGGTGGAGGCAGAGGTGGAGGTAGAGGTAAAGGTAGAGGTGGAGGTGAAGGAAGACGAAGGCAGGAGATGGGCATGGAGGAGGAAATGACGGAGGGAGAGGAAGAGAGGAGCTGGAGGTGGAATTGGAGGAGGACGTGAAAGGGAGGTGCAGTAGGGGTGGGGAAGGTGGAGGGGACTGGGTAAGTAAGAATAGGAATAGACGAAAAAAAAGGAAAAAAGGGGAAAAAATATATACTTTGGATTAAATGAATATCTGATATAAAACGACGCCATTTACGGGAATGAAAATTGAGGTACTTATATGGATATCGAATATGCGATGATTATGAACGATGATGCTGCGGAAATATTAAAAGGAAGAAAAGGGAATGTGATATATAGATTAATTTTATAGTCAGCTAAAAGCACTGGCAATAAACAGAAATTTTAATAACGGGAAAACAAAGGTAATGACATTGATCTCCTTAACCTTGTAACTGTGATAATAAGTTTTATTGATCTAGTAAAAGTCAGAGGAATGTTGATAACTGCAACAAGTCTAATATAACGATAAGAGTATCATGATAATTATGATAACGGGACTGCAGGAAGTGATGATAATGACAATGATGATGATAATGATAATAATAGTGATAATTATAACGGTAATGATCAAGATAAAGATAACGGTAAGGATAACGATAAAATAATGATAATGATAGTAAAAATAGTGTTGATGATTGTATTGATAATGGCAATGATAGTAGAAATAATGATGATTATATTGATAATGGTAATGATAGTAGAAATAATGATGATTATATTGGTATTGATAGTAAGAGGCCTAATAACAGTAGTGATAATAATAACGGCTGTAGCGATGACAAGAGTACCCTGGGTGTCACAGCAGAGCAGAGGGGCGTCTCGTCGCGCGCCCCTCGCTAAGACGGACGCCGCCGCCGCCGCCTCGAGTGTCGCCGTGAAAAAGCCCGAGGTGGCTAAGTGTAACTGGTGGAGTGTAAAGTTGACTGGAGTGTCGTGAGGAGCAGGTTGAAGAGGCCTTGGCGGGACTCGAGTGAGGGAGGGGGGTAGAGAGGGGGGGAGGGGGAAGGGAGGAGGGAACGGGGAAGGGAGGAAGGAGGAGGGAACGGGGAGGGGGAGGAAGGGAGCTGGGAAGGATGACGTGAGGAAGGGGAGGGGAGAGGAGGGAGTTATAGAGAGGGGCGGGAGGGAGATGGGGAGGGGAACGTAGAGGGGGATAGGAAAAGGACGAGAGAAGAAGGGCGATTGAATGGGGGAAAGAAGGAAAATAGGAGAGAGAGAGGGGAAAAGGAGGAATCGGCAAGAAATGGGAGGGAGTGAAAAGGGGAGAGCAACAAGAGGAGAGTGAGTGATGGATAAAGAGAAGGAGAGAGAGAAAGCCGACGAGGGACCGGGGGTGAAATGGGGGAAGAAGAGAAAGAGATAGAGAGATAAACCAACAACAGTCGGCAATCAGACGAATAGATAAGACAGAAGAAGGGGGGTATAACCGACGGACGAGAGGGAGAGATGGAGACACGGGGAAAGGGACAGGCGCGGGCGGAGTGGGCGGAGTGGGCGGGGTGGGCGGGGTGGGCGAGGGCGAGGATGAGTTTACTTTGAGAGGATTTATGAGTCGCGTGTAATAGGTAGCCGGTGGAGTAATGGACTCCGAGCTGACGCGAAGTGGCTGCAGGAGGTGAAAAAAGGCGGTGCCAACGAAGAGGGAAGGCGTGTCGACTTGGTTGGGAGGGGGGTGGAAGGGGAAGGGGAGAAGAGGGGAAGGTAAGGAAGGGAAAGGAAGGAGAGGAGAGGAGAGGAAGGAAGGGAAGGAAAGGAAAGGAAAGGATAGGAAGGAAGCAAGGAAGGAAGGGAGGAGAGGAGAGGAGGGAGGGAAGAGACGGTTTATATCTGAAACGAAGCCTCCGAAAAGGGAGGAGAGAACCTAGAGTAAAAGAGATACAGAGGACAGAATTCATGCTCTTCCCCCCCCTTCCCCCCGTACACACAAAAAGAACAACTACATGGCAATGCGTATTCGAGGATGCTAATGTAAATGTTGAGTAAACAAAATAAATTAACAAACAGGCGCGCAAACGACACGATAACAGGGAATGCTAAGTAAATAAAATAAAAAAGAAAAAAAGGGGGGGGGGGGAGATAAAGAGAAAGAAAAGATAGAGAGAGAAAAAAAAGAATCGGCGATAAGAACAGAAAACGGAGGAACAGAAAGAAAACGGGCATCGGGCAGGCAGAGGCGCCTTCTGCAGCGCGCTGACTTGCAGAGGCGATGGCGTGAAATATGCCGCCATTATTATGTCCGATGAGCCATCATTTACCGGGCCCTCCAGCTGTTATTTCGTAAGTCGAGGAGAAGGATGCGCAGGATCGGGAGAGCATTCCCGGGAGAGCAGGACAAGCGGGAGTCCTGTTTGTCAAGCGCATTTGTGACGCGGCGAGAGTCGGTGGGCGAAGATGGCGGTGCCTGGGATGGAGAGGGGAGGGGGAGGGGGGTGGATAGAGAGGGTGGGGGAGGGAGAGGGGGTTGGATAGAGAGGATGGGGGAGGGGTTGGGGTTGGTTAGAGGGTGGGGGAGGGGAGGGGGTTGGATATAGAGTGTGGGGCAGGGGGAGGGGGTTGGATAGAGAGGGTGGGGGAGGGGGAGAGGGGGTTGGATAGAGGGTGGGGGAGGGGGAGGGGGTTGGATAGAGGGTGGGGGAGGGGGAGGGGGGAGAGGAAGATGGAAAGAAGGGAGGAATGGGAAAGAGAAAGAGTAGGAAGAAAGGGGAAATTATGAAATAGAGAAAGAGAAAGAGAAAGAAAGAGAGAGAGTGACCTAAGGGTAATAAGAGGCGATGAAAGCTCGATTCGGATCCATCGAAGGCATTGTGAGAGGCTCTTGCGTCGGGGTTGAGGGCGTAAGAGGCGGGGGAAGTCGTGCGTAAAAAGACGTCTATCCCGACATTTGCATATTCGAAGTACTTTCGGCGATCTCATTCATAGGTCGTGGAGGTATTACAAGCTCTTTAGGTTTGTAGGCGGGCCTTGGAGGGAGCTAGAGAGGAGGGGGGGGGGCTAGAGAGAAGGGGGTGGGGGCTAGAGAGAAGGGGTTGGGGACTAGAGAGAAGGGGGAGGGGGCAAGAGAGAAGGGGAGGGGGCTAGAGAGAAGGGGGAGGGGGCTTGAGAGAAGGGGGAGGGGGCTAGAGAGAAGGGGGTTGGGGCTAGAGAGAAGGGGGAGGGGGCTAGAGAGAAGGGGGAGGGGGCTAGAGAGAAGGGGGTGGGGGCTAGAGAGAAGGGGTGGGGGCTAGAGAGAAGGGGGTGGGGGCTAGAGAGAAGGGGTCGGGGCTAGAAAGAAGGGGGTGGGGGCTAGAGAGAAGGGGGTGGGGGCTAGAGAGAAGGGGGTGGGGGCTAGAGAGAAGGGGGCGGGGTCTTGAGAGAAGGGGGAGGGGGCTAGAGAGAAGGGGGAGGGGGCTAGAGAGAGGGGGCGGAAGCTAGAGAGAGGGAGAAGGGGAATGGGGTGGGATTTGAGGGGTAAGGGAGGGGGAGGGAGGGAGTCGGGGTGGGGTAAACAAGGTGCCGTTTGGTGGCTCGCCCGCGGGGTGGAAGTGTCGTGAACTTTGGCACTGAATGTCCGCAGTGCCAAGCAAGAGGGCGCGGGAGGCCAAAGGGTGGAAGATGGGTTGGGGAAGTTTGACAGTCCGTCCTCCAGCTGGAGCCCTGCGGATGGGCGCCCTCGTTGCCGGGGGTGGGCGCTCGTAGGTGAGGGAGGGAGAAGGGAGGGAAGGAGGGGGGGATGGGAGGGGATGGATGAAGAGAGAGGAAAGATTTCTAAGGGAGGGAGGGAGGGAGGGGCGAGGAGGGAGGAGGATGGGATGGAATGGATAAAGAGGGAGGAATATATTCGAAGGGAGGGAAGGAGAAGGGAGGGGAGAGGAGGGAGGAAGATGGGAGGGGAAGGGAGGGGATAGATGAAGAGAGAGGAAAGGATTCGGAGGGAGGGAGGGAGGGCGGGTGGGAGGGGGTGTACAAGCACAACAGCACTCCATAATGTATGCAACAGAGCCAGATGTGAAAAGCGAATTCATCTGGCACGTATGAAATAATTCAATTAGAGATCTGTCCCTTAAAGTCGTGTAAAATACTTTGGAATAAAATACAGTTAGCGCAGATCTGTCCCCTAAAGTCACGTAAAATGCTTTGAAATAAGATATAACTAACGCATTACTTTGATATACAACTGAGCATGTTTTTATTTTTTTTTTTCGGAGAGAGCGAGACCGAGCGCCGGCTGTGCGTTTCCGGCGCGACGAAATGGGAAGTAATTCCTGCTCAATCATTAACGACGCGAGAGCCGGAAGCAACAGCCGAGCGCCGGAGCCGAGGGAGCCGCCCGTGGCATTTTTTGCAAGTTGCAACATCAGGAATAACAAGTACCGGGTCTTGGGTACATTGGGATCAGCGCTGAGCTCGCCTGCTTGCACTTGGCTCCGAGAGATTTCGACAGCGCATGCAACAGTATTTTGATGGGAACTCATACCCTATTCATCAGCCGCGCCGGGATTGGCCATCAGGCCGCTGCGATAAGTTGATTTGAAACTTTCACCGGATTTGTTGCTGCGCCAAAAAGGCTTTCATTAGTTATTCATGATGCCAAATATAAACCGGGCGTTGCCTGTTTTATTTTGCGATTTTTATTAATACCTTCCAGCTCTCGGGGGATGGCGGGGTAAGTTGCGTTAAGTTGGCCAGATGAACTGAAATGAGAGAGAGAGAGAGAGAGAGAGAGAGAGAGAGAGAGAGAGAGAGAGAGAGAGAGAGAGAGAGAGAGAGAGAGAGAGAGAGAGAGAGAGAGAGAGAGAGCGAGCGCCGGTGAAAAGCGGGAATCATGCTTCCGAGTTTTACGAGTCCCCGCAACAGGGCCGGTAATTAAAATCACCGGGAGCTGTGGAGGTTTATCTCGAGCGTAGGCGATACACGATGCTCTTGTACCTCCTCGCCTCCGCCGCGCCGCCACACCCAGTACACAGCTTTCGGGTGTAGCCGGGCTGTACTGCGGAATTCGTTAGTGTCGGCGCACATGGACATGCACGCGATTCTGTGAGACATGTACAGTGGCTTCGTGCCCACGTTCTTGGGCTCTGGATACACGTACAGGAGAGAAAGGAACTGACACTTGCCAGATAAAAGAAGTGCAGAGGCAAGAAACTACATTACCCGCGGTGTCATATGAGCGCGCGGGCTCGTACCATCATTTATTACGAGTAAGTGGGCCAGCGCTGGTGCACGGGGCTGCCGTACAAAGGCCGAGACAAGTGGAAAACATTAATTGCCGGCCGGGACAATGGGGCTAACGAGACTCTCGACGTCTGCGTTGTTCCTGCGGTTCCTTGGAGTCGTCACGGCCCCTCGAGGGCCTGGCGAGCGTCTGAGGGCGCAAGGAAGGGCCTGGCAGGACTGCAGACGGGTCGTTTCTGGTAGAAGGGGATTAGAAAGGGGCGCAGGAGTACGTTCGATGTTTGTTTGTGGGATTAGGACACCGCGGACACAAAGGCGCTGCTTCTGGGAGTGCTTTGCGCCCGAGACTCAAAGTGGAGAGTCATCAGTTAGGATTAGAGACGAGCGATTATTGCGACTGGACCGGCGCTTGGGTCCGTTATTGCGGCGCTCGGCGGCGTGTCCGGGGAGGCAGAGCGGCCTGCGAAGAGCCGCGTCCTCGCCGGACCAGTCGCCCACCGCGGGGCCGGAGGACGCTCATCCCGAATCGCGGAGGGCGCGGCACCGCTGTCACGGACCAAGGATCTGCCGGCTCTCCTCTCGCAGATCGCGGCGGATCCCCCTCCGAATGAGGCTCGGAAATCGGCCAACTTTTGGCCCGGCTGCGGCGTCGGGGCCAGAAAGGGCCATGCACAAGGCGAGGACATTTTCCCTCGATTCCCCCCTCGTGCGACCCAAGGCTCGGTTTCCGGGCGAGCGGCGGCCCATCTGATAGGAACAGCTTTTGGGTTAACAAGTTGACAATTGACTTACCGATAGTCTGATGGGATCCCTGATTGGCGGTTTGGCTTGCCTGATGGACTCCACGGCTCGTCGGCCAATCAAAGGCTGAGCCACTTACGTCGTTATGGGGCCGGGACGCCCACGGGGAACTGGGCCGGAAGCGATGAGAATGAGGCGTTGCGAGGCCCGAGTGCCAGAGAGAAAAAGGGCGGGCGGGCGTGGGCGGGCGGCTGGACAGCGAGGGCGGGGGGCGGGTTGGATGGGGTGGGAGGGAGAGGGAGAGGTTGGAATTTGGAAAGGGGGGGGGGGTAAAGGGAGCGTAATATGATAATCAGAGTGACGTCACATCACGTGACTCCCGGCGCGCCTCTAAAAAAGAACATGTCCAGATTTTTTTTCTCTTCCTTTCTATCTTTCTTCCTGACTTTCGTTCCAGAGACAAGCCTTTTATCACAAGTTGCGGTTTTCTCTCTCTGTTTTTCTTTTTTTTTCGGGCGGGGGCGAGGATAACCCGGTGGTGAGCTGGCCGTGGCTTATCGATGTTATCGGGGAAACTAGTTTGCTTTTAATTACCTCCAGATCTGAGGAAGAGAAGACCAGGCGATTGGGCGGGCGGGAAGGGGCGGCTGGGCGAGATTATTTGGATGTTTTCTGGATTTATTATTTTTTGTTTGTTTGTTGTCGTTGTCTGTGTTTTTGTTTTTTTTCTGTGATTTGTGTCGTCTGGTCGTTAATCGGCTGAGCAGGTTATTGATCTTATGTATGTGTTTATTTGAGTTAGGTGGTGTGTGCTTTCTCTTTCTTTGTTTCCTTTCTCTCCCTCCCTCTCTCCCTCCCTCCCTCCCTTTCTCGCCCTCTCCCTCTCTCCCTCTCTCTCTCTCACTCTCTCGCTCTATTTCTCTCGATTGAATGTGTTCGTGCTTGCGTGCGTGCGTGAGAAAAAAGCCCTCGATCGCCGAGTGCGTCTCGAGTGCGTGCGTACCCCAAGGACCTTCTCGCCGCCGACGCGCACACGCTCGTGCTTGTCTCGCGTCGCGGCTTCTTCATTAACGAACAGATCGTATCGTCCGTTAACCGAAGGCAGGACGCACGACCGGCGATAAACATCCATCGCCTTCGGAGCGGATGGCCCCCCTCCCCCCCCCTCCTCCCCCCTCGCCCCTCTAGGGTTCTTGGTATCGGGGTTTTGCATGAGTTATTTACCTCCTTTTTGCGAGGCGCTCCATCGAGGTAATGTTATATTCATCCGCAAATTAACGAGATTGTAAGACGGCGAGGGGGAAAAAAGATTCATGCGATATCAACGCTGGGATCAAGATGAGCTTATGGGCTTGATGCATTTAATCCGCTCATTATCAAAAAGAAGAGGGGCGAGTGGTTCATAAAATGCCTTTTATGCGCCACTTTTTCTTGTCGGTGTATTCTTCATGGCGGTGTACGCGCTGGCTACCCTGGGCTTGAATGGGGGTAGCCAACATGCCTTTGGTTCCCTCCCTTCTGCTGTCCCTCCCCCTCCACCCCCCTTCCCTAGTCCTTCCCCTCATCCTTCTATCCTCCCCCTGCCCTGCCCCCTCTTTCCTAGTCCCCTTAACTTTCTATCCCCCGCCCCCAGGTTGTTCTTCCCTCCCCTCCCCCCTTTCCTCTTTTCATATTTTCTGGTGGGAGTTTACTGCCTGTCTGTCAAAGAGCGTACCCAGGGCTACCCATCTCCCCCTCCCCCCAGCCTCTCTCTCGGATTATCATGCAGATTATTCAGGTACATTTGTAAGAGCATGAGCAAAACGCTCCCTAAGCGAGTTCTCCCCCCCCTGCCCTCCCCTTTATAGACGCCTCTGCCATGCGAGGGGCATTCGGGGCATGAATGGTGTCTTTGGGGCCGCTTCAGAAAGGCCTGGCTTGATGTACGGCGGCGCCCCCCCCTGCCAGCAGCCGCCCGGGTGAATAGCTACAAAGGTGCTATTTCGTGTTTGCACAGGGGGAAGCAGCGGGGCATTGGGGGGAGGGGGAGGGGGAGGGGGAGGTGTGCCATTGTGCCTAAGGAGATATTTCATGATCCGCTTTTGTCATCGGGGAATGCTGAGCGGACGATAAATACCGGCGTGTTTTGGTCGCTGCGCAGATGTGGCGGGGACCTTTTTTCGGCCGAGGTGTCAGCGGGCGCGCGTGGGGGGCGGGGGGCGGGAGGGGGCGGCCCTGACACTGCTGCAGCGGCGGGGAGTGCGAGTAATTCCTGACCGTCACCTGCTGCAGGGGACACGCACGTCACCAGTCATATTACCGCGGGAAAATAATCAACTACTAATGGAGGCGAGGCTGTGGTGCTGCGGTCGCCGCGCCGGGCTCGCCAAACGCAATAATGGCTGAATGCTTGGGGGCCGCGCTCGCTGCCGCCCTTCCCCCGGTGGGCCGAGGGGAAGCGCTGGCTGCGGCGCCGGCTTCAGAGGCTGTGCCTTCGCCGGGGAACGTCTGCGGGAATGTCGGCGAAGATGGCTGGCATGTTTCGGGTCAGGCGGCGACGGAAGGCTTCATCTGCGGCGGTCGCGGCGGCGGCGGCGGCGCACGGCGAGGCGAGCCCGTTATTTGGCGGCCGCGCGACTTGTCATCCGTGCGAAGGTTTTGTTGCGAAATTTATGGTCTCGCGCAAAAAGGATTAAGTAAATGAACCTAGATTGTTACGTGCCTCCTTTTTCTCTCTCCCACCTCGCTGCCTAACGGTTGCAGCGCCGCGCTCGACCGTGCCTGTATCTCGGATTATGGCTCTTTAAGAACTCTTTTAAAATCCCATCAGACTTTTCCGTTTTGCTTTCTCTTTTCTTGCTCTCCGGAGTCGCCTTTGGTGTGCCTGTCGTGCGGGCGAGGGCGTGACACACGCGGCTGTCCTGCGCGAGCTTAACCGTGTGTCGTGCCTTGTTCCCCGCCCACCCACTGATACGCCCACCGGGTTATGGCCGCCTCGACTTGTTGCTTGTGTGGCCGTCCCCGCCGAGCGTGTGTGGTCCCGCCGTCGCCACCTGGGGCCTCCGACGCCAGCCCTTGGGTCATCCTTCGCCTCATCCTCCTCAGGCTCGCCCCCCCCCCCCGCCTCATCCTCGCGCCCAAACCCATCGTCTTGGCCATGGGCGCCGCCCTTCGTTCGACGAGACGAGCTTTTCCGGCCTTCCCGTCCGCGTCGGATTCGGTCCTCGCCCGCACTTAGAGATTAGATTTATCCGCGCCCGCACTCGGATGGGTCGTGTGTGCGGGGGGGGGGGGGGGCTTGTTCACGGTGACACTGGCGACTTTATTTGATTATTCAACTGCTGTTTGCATTTTTTTTTCTTTTTTTTTTTATCCTGTGGACGGCAACAAATACGAACTTTCTCTTTCTCTCTTCCCCACCCTCCGTCTCTCTCTCTCTCTCTCTCTCTCTCCCACTCCCTCTCCCTCTCCCTCTCCCACTCCCACTCCCACTCCCACTCCCTCTCCCTCTCCCTCTCTCCCTCTCCCTCTCTCCCACTCCCTCCCTCTCCCTCCCTCCCACTCCCTCTCCCTCTCCCTCTCCCCCCTTCTCCCTCTCCTCCCCATCCCCCTCCCCCTCTCCATAAATCCTAAATTCGACAGAGGAAAGAAAGCGGCAGAAAAAAAAATCAAGAAAATCAAGAAAATCGAGAAAAGCGAGACAGAAAACCATAAAACGGAGGGCCGGCGGAGGTAGAGCCGCAGGGTGAGGTTGTCCGGCGCGCCCGGCGGGTGACCGCAGCGGAGAACGGTTGCGGGGAGGGACGGGGGGGAGTGGGGGGGGGGGGTCGACGGCGATGATGCTGGGGGATAAGATACCGCAACTGGGGAGGGAAGGGGGGGGGTATGTTTGTTTTGGTGTTTGCGATTTGTGTGGGTTGGTTTGGATTGTGTGTGTGTGTGTGTGTGTGTGTGTGTGTGTGTGTGTGTGTGTGTGTGTGTGTGTGTGTGTGTGTGTGTGTGTGTGTGTGTGTTTAAAATAAAAGTGATATTTCATATAACTCCATCTTCAGTTTGTTGTCCGGAAAATCTTTTATCTTGCCTATGTATTGACAACATATTTTTGCGTTCCCTGCAATGCCATCGTGAAAAGAACCCCCTTCGAAGCCCAGGTGCGAAATCGAGATAATTAAAACCTCCGCCAGCTAATCAGTTATTTCACTTAAAGGCCCGATTTAATAGCCCCGACGGTCCCGATCAAGTGATAACTCCATCTATACCGCGCGGGACT